>NW_028135762.1:0-284292 GCF_964662115.1 Mustela nivalis | reverse complement strand
ATATTACAGATGGCAAATAAGCATATAAAAAGATGCTTACATCATATGTCATCAGGAAATGCAAATTAAAACAAAAAAGAGAAAGCAGACATACCCAGAATCCAGAACACTGACAACAGAACACAAAAAGTTGGTGAGGATGTGGAGCAACAGGAATGTTCTTCCATGCCTATTGAGAATAAAGAATGGAAAACAATTGGCAGTTTCTTACAAAACTAAACATATTCTGCCAGATGATTCAGCAGTAGCAGTTCTTAGTATTTATCCAAAGAAGATGAAATCTATACCCACAAAGATGTCTATAGTAGTTTTATTCATTACTGACAAAAGCTTGGAAGCAACCAAGATATCCTTCTATAGGTGAAAGGTCAAATAAAGTGTAGTACATGCAAACAATGGAATATTATTTAATGCTAGAGAAATGAATTACCAAGCCATGAAAAGATATGGATATAAATATTTAATAAATATTTGATCTTAGGCTTCTACCAGTCTATCAATAGGATTAGTATATTTTAACAGTGAATGCTCAGCATTCACGAATTTACCTAATAAAATATGTTGGGTTCAATATTTTAAATACTTCAACCTCTATGATTATATTCCTAATAATTTTGAATTGGGGTAAATAAACCTTAATTTTTTGTAACTTGTTTCTTTTTTTTTTTAAGATTTTATTTATTTATTTGACAGAGAGAGATCACAAGTAGGCAGAGAGGCAGGCAGAGAGAGAGAGAGAGAAGCAGGCTCCCTGCTGAGCAGAGAGCCCGATGAGGGGCTCCATCCCAGGACCCTGATCATGACCTGAGCCGAAGGCAGAGGCTTAACACACTGAGCTACCCAGGCGCCCTGTAACTTGTTTCTTATTGCAAAAGAGCTCAATGAAATTTTAGAAAATAAAAATTACAAAAAAATTTAGTTTACTATTCCCAAATAATTTAAAAATTTACCTTATATTCAAATACATATATTTTTCTAAATTGATTTATATGCTACTAAAACCAAAAACTTTTAGTTATACTAGTTGTCATATCATGCAATCAATGCCAGAAAGCCATCTGGCGATGACTTGTCTTAAATAGAGTTAAGATGGGTGTTATTACAATGCAAGATGGAAACAAAGATAGTATAACAATTGAGTGTTACATAACTTTTCTGTTTTGATCAAGTTACTAATCGACAAAAGGTTTTTATCGGTGACAGACTTGGGAATTTATCAAAACTTTTAAACGAGCATGTGCGACTCATTCCTAGGAAACAACACAATCAATAACACTTTATTTAGATTAAATCATGACTATTTCTTCATTTGAATAAAAAAGGTAGCAACCCCAATAAGTTTATTGAACATGAAAAGTTGAAATGCTATAATGCTCCTAAGGAATTAAATGATCCAGTCATGAATTACAAAAAAAGGATATAAATTACCAAAGTGTTTGTATAATTGGAATGTACAACTGCCCATTATCGTTCAATAGTCTAGGCTTGTACAAGAACTCTATAAAAGAACTCCACTTCTAAAGCGTGGAAAATATGTTCCCTTTCCCCCTATATACAACTATGAAGCCATTCATTTAGCTTTTAAAAATCCACTTAATACAGGCTTTTTACTCATTTGAACAGGCAGCAGGGCTCTATTCTTATTGCTTACATCTGAAGGATAGACGTCTAGCATAAGAGGTAAAGCCCATAAAGGAGCCCAATAATAACAACAAAATACAGTTTAGTGATCCCTTACAATCTTCCAGCTACCTTTCTGAGAATACTTCAATTAATCAAACATATAAAATACCTGACCACAAAGAGCTTACATTTTTTGAAATATAATAGTGAAATAAACCAATAATAGAGGGGCACCTCGGTGGCTCAGACCATTGAGTGACTGCCTTTGGCTTGGGTCATGATCTCAGGGTCCTGGGATGTAACTCCCCGCAGGCTTTCTAGGCAGTGGGGTGTTTTCTTCTTCCTCTGTGCCCCTCCCAATTCTCTCTCTCTCTGTCTCCAATAAGAAAATAAACCAGTAATAGAATAATGATGGATGGTTGATGGTGATAAGTGTTACAAAGAAATACAAGAAAGGAAAAAACCATTGGAGAATGCTGGGATGAAAGTTAATTTTATTTTTTGTTGGGTAGTTATATCTCATTTATGAGATGTTATTTGCACAAAGACCCAGGAAGTGAAGGAGGGTGTTATACAAATATTAAAGGAAAAGATTGCTCTAGGCAGAGCAAGTAAGTATATAGACTTTGTGTGAACAGCTGGTCTGTTACTTTTGAGGAAAAGCAAGGAGGCCAATGAGGAGTTCATAGTGGTGGAGAGAGGAAGAACGTATTGATGCATGACCTTCTAGTACATTGAAACGCCTTCAGTTTTTATTTAATATGAAAGGGGAAGATACCAAAAGACTTTCAACAGCAGAATAAAATCATCTGACTTGATTTTTAGGTTACGTTGCTGTACCAAAATAAATTTGCAGGGAGAAAGGAGTGCAGCATGTGTGGAAGTGGGGTTATCAATCAAGTCAATAATTCAGGAACATATGATGGTGTTTTTAGCATGCTGGGTGGTAATAGAAGTGGTGAGGTATGGTTTTTATTTTGTATATATTTTGATGGTGAATATTCTGGTGAACAGGATGGAGTATGTGCAGGACAGACAATATCAACATTTATTTTACCTGCACAAACAGAAGGGTGGAGTCTTCATTCCCTGATATGGAGAGAACTCTGAGTTCAAATGTTCTTTATGATTAAATGGCATAGTGATGATGAGGATTTAGTCAGACAGTGAAAGAGAGCAGTAAGCATAGTGTTAAGCGGTAAGACATTATAATACATTTGAACATCAAAAAACGTTGTGTTGGATCATCTGTTTATGTGAGTAAATAAATAAATAAAGCTTCCTGGGGTTCTGATAGAGGTAAAGAAGACTACTATATGATCCAAAGGGGCACGTGCACCAAATGTTTATAGCAGCAATATCCAGAATAGCCAAACTATGGAAAGAACCTAGATGTCCATCAACAAATGAATGGTATATATACATATATATGTATATATATATATATATATATATATATATATATATATACACACACACGATGGAATACTATGCAGCCATCAAAAGAAATGAAATTGTGCCATTTGCGATGACATGGATGGAACTAGAGGGTATTATGCTTAGCAAAATAAGTCAACCAGAGAAAGACACTATCATATGATCTCCCTGATATGAGGAAATGGAGGTGCAATATGGGGGACAGGAAAAGAGTAAATGAAACAAGATGGGATCGAGAGGGAGACAAACCATAAGAGACTCTTAATCTCACAAAACAAACTGAGAGTTTCCGGGGGGGGGGGGGAGGGTTGGAGAGGGTGTGGGGTTATGAACATTGGGGAGGGTATGTGCTGTGGTGAGTGCTGTGAAGAGTGTAAACCTGGCGATTCACATACCTGTACCCCTGGGGCTAATAATACATTATATGTTAATTTAGAAAAAAAGAAGAAGAAGAAGAAGACTACTATATATCCCATGCTATGGTTTTCAGCAAAGGGTGTGTAATCAGGCATATTTTATTAAAGTAACAAAGTAAAATGATGTTCGAAAATTGGAATAACAGAAAACATAAAAATCAGAGATTTTAAAAAGAGATATGGGAAAGTGTAGAGAATATAGTCAATGATATTATAATAGTGTTATATGGTGACAGATGGTGGCTATATTTGTAGTGATCATAGAATAATGTATGGAGATATTGAAAACCTGAAACCAAGGTAACACTGAATATCAACTATACTCAAATAAAAGAATAGTAAAAAAAAAAAACATTTTAATTTAAAAAGATAAAAAGAGGGACAAGAATTTGAAAATTGAATTTCAAAAAGAGTAAAGATGAGGCTAATACATACTCTGAACCTTGAGGAAAACACCATTTTGAACATGCTTCCCATTTTGAGAAAACTCAAATAAATCAACACCATAAAAGAACCCATTTTAACTGAGAGATGTAATGAATGCTCAAGAAATAATTTTATGACAGGATAATGCTTCCCTATGAAACAGCATACAGAAACCAGGGGAAACACCTGGAAGCAAAATAAACTATACTGAAAATAAGAATTAGGAAAAAGATAAATGATGAAAGATAAGAAAATTATACCTGCGACAGAGACCTAGTGAAGAGAACTTTTAGCTTGTGGTTTAATGTTTTTGAGAATAATCTAGAGTTCATAACTGTCTTGAGGCAGGCTGGTTGTAGGCAGTTTAGGCAGACCCCTAAGACAGGCCTACTTTGGGCAGGTGGTGTTGGAGGACGCCATTGGGCTGGACAAAGACAAATCCCACCATTTGACTAAAGTGTCTGTGAAGATGTTGAAGTCAGATGCAACAGAGAAAGACCTGTCAAACCTAATCTCAGAAATGGAGATTATGAAGATGAATGGACAGCACAAAGACACCATCAACCTGCTGGGTCCTGCACACAGGACGGTCCTTCGTACACTCTCACGGAATATGCCTCCAAAGACAACATACAGGATTACCTCCAGGCCCAGAGGACTCCTGACCTGGAGTACTGTTACAATATCAGCCACAATGCAGCAGAGCAACTCTCCTCCAAGGACCTGGTATACTGTGATATCAGGTAGCCTGAGGCATGGAGTACCTTGCCTCCAAGAAGTGCATACACCAAGACCTGGCCACCAGGGAAGTGCTGGTGACAAAGGACAACATGATGAAGATCTCAGACTTCAGCCTTGCCAGAGATATTACCACATCAGTTACTATAAAAAGACAACCAACAGTGGACTGCCTGTGAAGTGCATGGTCCCTAAGGCCACGTTTCACCAGATCTACATCCACCAGAGTGACTTCTGGTCTTTTGGGGTGATCCTGTGCAAAATCTTCACTCTGGAAGCCTCCCATATCCTGGAGTGCCTGTGGAGGTGGTTTTCACGCTGCTGAAAAAGTCATTTGATGGATAAGCCAATAAGTGCACCAGAGAGTTATACACAATAATGAGGGGTGGCTGGCATGTGGTACCTTCAAGCTGGTGGTAGAAGACCTGGATCATACTGTGGCCTTGACCTCCAACCAGGAGTATGCGGACCTGTCCTTGGCCCTGGAACAATACTGTCAATGCTTTCCCAACACCCAAAGCTCCACCTGCTCCTCAGAGAAGAATTCCACCTTCTCTCATGTGCCGTTGCCCAGGGAGGCCTATCTGCCCTGACACCCAGCCCAGCTTGCCAATGGTGGACTCAAATGTCTAGTATCCATATTACTCCTATCCAGATTCCGTCATAAGCTGTAACCCTTACCCCCCACCCTCCCTGCAAGACTCACTGCCTTCTCCTTTGTCCCTTTCCTACTGGCAGGAGCCAGCTGCCTACCTGAGGCCTTCACCCCTTGAAGTTCACCTCTCTTCCCCTTCACTTCCTCCTCCTTACAACCTGCTCAGGAAAGAAAGGCACAGAGAGGAAGGTACTTGCTCGTGGCTACTTCCTTCCATCCCATATGTTGGACCAAGACCCCTCCCTGGCATCTGGTACTGCCTGGACGTCGAGGGAGTGGGAGATGAGGCATGCCAGTGAAAGCTGTCGGAGCTTTCCTGCTTTGGTTTTGTCTGCTTAGCATAACATGTAAGACTGAGTTATGGTGGCAGGGACCTAGTCCTTGGGGCTAGAGCACTAGCGAGGGGAGGTCAACTGCTCTGGGCCTTGGCTAAGAGCAACCCCTGCTCCAGAGATATGGTGCCAAGGGCTTATTAATTTTGATACTAATTTGCTTTGCTGACCAAATACCTGGTATCAAAAGATGGGAAGGCAAAGACTGGAAGCAGTGCTGTGACCATGGGTTCCAGCCCCAAACTATGAAGAAAACACAAAGTGTATAAATCTGAGTAAGTATATATTTACACACCTCTTTAAATAGGTTGTTATCAAAGATTTAATCAATGGATAATATACTCCTCGTGGCTGGGAGGCATCAGTTGCCATATATTAAAAACAAAGAAAAGAGGTGTCTGGGTGGCTTCATCCATAAGTGTCCCTTCTTTTCAGGTCATAATCCCAGGGTCCTGGGATGGAGCCCCACATCAGGCTCTCTGCTCAGTGGGAAACCTGCTTCTCTTTTTCCCTCTGCCCTGCTTATAGTTCCTCTTCCTGTCTCTCTGTCAAATAAATAAATTTAAAAAAAAAAAGAAACAAACAAAATGTTTTTAAAAGGTCTTTTTTTTTTTAATTTTCTAGGGTTGCCTGGATGACTCAGTTGTTTAGGCAGATGTTTGCCTTTGGCTGAGGTCATGATTCCAGTGTACAGGAATCCAGCCCTGCATGGGACTACTTGCACCCCAAGGAGCATGCTTCTTCATCACCCTTTGCATGTAATTACCCCCACTTGCGTGCTTCCCCTCTCTCTCTCGCTCTCTCTCTCTCTCTCTCTCTCGCTGTCAATAAACAAAATAAAATCTTTTACTAAATAAATAAATAAATCAATAAATAAATTTCTAAACCTACTTTCAGTTTAGGTCCCTTAACAAAAATTGATACTGATTCATTAAAAAAAAAAGAAAATATAATTTAGAAAGATGTTTCCAGTGCTAAAAAGCTGTTTTTTTTTCCAGGATTAAATATAGAAGTGCTTTATAAAGTAAAAGAAAAAATATGCTACATTAACACTAATCCCACTATAACTTTGGTGGTTATATCAAGATAATGAAAAGTGATTTTAAAGCAAATTTCATTATCAGACATAAAGATCAAGTCAAAATTACAGAAGAGTAAAAGGATGAATTCATCAGGGAGTATAATAATGCTGACTTTTAATTCTTAATAACAGATTTGGGGATATATAGGGAAAAACTAAGAACAAAAATCATAACTTCTACCTTAGAAGAGAAATGGAAAAAAATTTCAACACCTTTATTTTAAGATTATATAGACAAATGGTCATCAAATTGGTAAGATATGTAAGACTTGAATAAAATTATCAACTAACTAGATATGCTTGATATTACAGAACACTCCCAACAACCGCAGACTACATATATCTTAAGCCATGATTTTCTTTGCAAAGGTCAACATTGATAATGTTCTAGTCATACCTCCGTGTACGAGGAAAGAAGTAGCATATTTCTTGAAAGACACAACTATCAAAGCTCCATTGAGAAACCGTAAAGATGGAGAAGGGCTTTGCAAATTATATATCTGATAAGGGACATCAACTCTGATTGTTAAAATATGAATAAAAATAAAAAACCTTCCTAATAATCAAACAGAGTATCCAATTTTACATGTGAAGAAAATTATTGAAGAGACATGTCACCAAAAGGATATGGATGGCTTATAAGCACATGACAAATTTCTCAACATTTAGACATTAAAGAAATACAAATTAAAATCATAATGAGACATCTATTAGAATGGCTAAAATTATAAAGGCTAATTTTACTTCGTCTGAGCTAGATTGAGAAGCAACAAAAAATCTAAACTGTTGTGGGCATGTATCATGATACCACCACTTTGGAAAATAGTTTGAAAATTTTTTTAAATGCAAAATATGTTGCAGTTACACGAATAGCCATTTTACTTCTAGGCATTTAACCAAGAGAAACAAACCCTATGTTCGTACAAGGACTTGTATATGAATTTCATAGCAGCTTTATTTTTAAGAATTGAAAACAGTGGAAATGTTCATCAATGTCCATCAATAGAGCAAAGACAAATTATGATCTATTCATTAAAGAGATTACTATTCAACATCAAAATGAACTATTAACAATTGGAGATTCTCAAAGTAATGGTGCTGAGAAAAGAAAAGCCAGGCAATGAATAGTATATACTGTGTGATTCCATGACTATAAAAAATCTAGAAAATACAAATTTATATATAGTCACAGTCATCAAATATATTGGTGTGATTTTAGTGCCTTCTTCTGTGCTCCCATAGCTTCCTACACTCGTATATCTGAGCACTTGTTACACCATGTGAAAATATGAACTCTTTTTCTTTATTCTGTCTTACTAGAATAAGAATCCTTGAAATTTTATGGACATTTGAACTCTCAGTTATTAGCAGAAATTCTATCACACAGTAAGTTTCCAAATATAAAAGCCAAAGTTTTACAATGACTTCTAAGCTTTTACATGATCTAGCCACTCATTTAACCTCTGTGACCTCTTTCCCTGCTACTCTTCAGGCCCTCACAGTGGCCTCCTTGCTATTCCTCAGATATGCCAGGCACGATCCAACCTTATGGCCTTCAAGATAGCCAATTCCTTTGTCTGGAGTGACCTTATTGCTGATAGTTCTGGGCAAATGCATCACCTTTCCATACCTTTGTTCAATTGTTAGCTTCATTGTAACTACCCTGATCTTCCTATTAAAATTCTTAACTCCCCATCCCCTGCCTAGCAACCTTGATTTTTCTCACCCTGATTTAATTTTTCTTTTTCCCCATTGTACTCATCATTTTTGAATGCACTATGCAATTTTTATTAAGGTTTATAGCTTTTAATTGACTCACCTTTAAAATAAAAGTTCTACAAAGCCAAGTATTTCATTTACCAGTGTAGCCTGAAGTAATATCTGCCATATAATAGATAGTAGACAACTGGTAAATTTTAGAATAAATTAATGTTGAGAGTATACTGAATTTCATAAGTCATTTCAATAATTTTTTCCAAAAATAAAGTATGAAAAACATACCTTAAATTTACTTTCAAAATATTTTATAGCATATAATGGACAATATACATTAACCTTAAAGAAACAATCATATAAATAACCATTTTATACCTACTTAAAAATTGCATAATACCACACTCCTAGATCCTCTCTGAATGCTCTAAAATAACCCTTCAAAGGAAATACATTTTTAAAAATTACAGATTTTTTGGCCAATAATTTAATAAAATAAAAGTTTCATTCATCTATGTAGATCATAATAAATGTTTTTAATAAGCATGAAATTTTAACTCTGAAGTGTGCTAAAATGAAACCACCTGCTAAGGGTGAGAGAACAAAAATAAACATCATTTTTCCAAATAAGAGGAATTTATTACCTTTGAATCAAAGCATGTGGATTTGTTCAAACTGGCAATAAAGGAATATGGAAACACAAACCATAGAATGTGATATTTTAGATTTCTAAAAGACTTCATAGTGAAGAGTATACATTTTTTAAATGCTACATTATGCTACATAATAACCAGATGACAGGTTGTGACAAATAGCATTTAAAAAGCTCTACTCATAATGGAACGGAATGTGTCATTTCCCTATAATTTTATATATGTCATTAATTTACTGTATCTGGATACAACATATTACCAAACAGATGTTCATCCAAGACTAAATTATTTTTAATGGAACATAATATTTTGAACCTACATATATTAATCATTTTTCGATCTAACATTTATAGTCTTGCTAAACAATTTATCAGTTGTCGACAAAAAAAAAATACGATAAAAAGTCGTGTTTGGAAAAGTAGATTTCTTTGAAATTTGCATTTAAATAAAAATATTTGCTGATATTTTTAAAACTTTAAATGTAATTTTATATATATCTGACCTATCAGATGGTATAAAATTTTTTGAGAAAATATGACATATTTTTTTGATCTCGGTTGAAGGTATTAATAAAGAGCAACTGTTTGTATTATTTGTATCGTGATATCTTATTTAATAAACATGAATAACTGGTATAAAATATGTTTTTTTAAAAATTTTATTTATTTACTTGACAGAGATCACAGGAAGGCAGAGAGGCAGGCAGAGAGAGAGGAATGGAAGCAGGCTCCCTGCTGAGAAGAGAGCCCACTGTGGGACTCAATCCCAGGAACCTGGAATCATAACCTGAGCCGAAGGCACAGATCTTAACCCACTGAGCCACCCAGGTGCTCTAAAATATGTTCTTTTTTTATATAGAATTATAGTTCTTGCCAAAATATGGAACTAGCTGGAACTGAATGCCTCCTTCAAAGTCAGCTCTGGAGAAATTATGCAAGTGTAATATGGAACTATTTCGGATATGAAACAAAAACAAAGAAATGGTGATAAATTCCTTAAAAGACTCAAAGTTGCACTTCACTGGTATGTTTCAAGCTCTATTCCTGGTTTGAGGACAGGTTTTAATAGGCCTGCCACTGTAGAAATCAGCTGGATGTTTAGAGGCTATCAGAACTGTACAAAAACCTTGAAGGGGTAAAGACTTGAAAATTCTTTAGAGAGATTAGCTCCCTAAGGCATTATTCATCCAAACATTTTCCTCCAAACAATTAGGCTGATGGATGAGGGGCACCTGAGGGGCTCTCTCATCACGTGGGTGGTGGGTTAAGCCTCTGCCTTCATCTCAAGTCATGGTTTCTGGGTCCTGGGATCCAGCCCCACATCGGGCTCTGCTCAAAAGGAAGACTGCTTCCCTCCCTGCTTGCCTGCCTCTCTGCTTACTTGTGATCTCTCTCTCTCTCTCTGTGTCCAATAAATAAATAAAATCTTATAAAAAGGCTGATGGATGATAAATTATGAAAACTGCTCCCTCCAAATGATGCTTCTCCATAAGCATTGAAGAATTTAAAATTGTAAGAATTTAAAATTGAAACTTGATCGTAGGATTTATGTTACAGAATAACATCAAGTGAAGGCAGTTATTATTAGATCTGAAGTATTTGTGATTCTGAATTCTTGGCCTCATTAGTAAATTTATTTTTAAATTCTCTCATGGAGTGGTGATTGGCCTTCAGTCTTTCATTGATGTACATCATTGGGTCAAATGAGATGTGTGTGCCCAGAACTATGTATACTCTTCTTTGTATTTCACTGGAGATGGCATTTCTGAGTTTTATTTTTTAAAGATTTTATTTATTTATTTGACAGAGAGAGAGCACAAGTAGACAGAGAGACAGGCAGAGAGAGAGAAAGAGAGGAAAGCAGGCTCTCCACTCAGCAGAGAGCCCGATGCGGGACTTGATCCCAGACCCTGAGATCATGACCTGAGCCGAAAGCAGCAGATTAACCCACTGAGCCACCCAGGCGCCCCCTGAGTTTTGTTCAATTGAATTTGGACAGATGTTTTAATAGTCACTTCTAGAGTTGGCCCTGGAGAATATCTTCCTTTTTTTTTTCTCTTCCCGATTCTCTGAAAAACCCTGACTAATTCACATTATCACAGTGATATCACAATTCAAGTTTTTCCAAACACTATAGCTGCAAAATAGAAGGAAGCTACTCAGAATGTAATGCTATTGTGAAAGATTGAGAAAGAAAACATTATTATAGTTTAGCTACCAGGTTTCAATGTATTTTATTGTTGCTTAGAAAATCTTAGCATACCCAGACTTTACAGAGATTTGATGATCCTAAGAGGAGCTGAACTCATGGACCAAAATAACTATGCACATAAAAAGTACAATTACTTACCTAAAAAAGATGATGTGGTTAACTTTATACGGCAATCCAAGTGTTATTGGAACAGGAATTTAAAAAATAGCTTAGGGGCGCCTAGGTGGCTCAGTGGAATAAGCCACTGCCTTTGGTTCAAGTCATGATCTCAGGGTCCTGGGATCAAGCCCCACATCAGGCTTTCTGCTCAGCAGGTAGGCTGCTTCCCTTCCTCTCTCTCTGACCGCCTCTCTACCTACTTGTGATTTCTCACTGTCAAATATATAAATAAAATATTTTTAAAAATAGCTTATAAGTATATGATAAAATAATGATATACATATACAAAGAAAAGAAAGATACTATACTGTGAATATAAATTAAGTGAAAATTGTTGAAATAAAGAATACAATAAATGGAGACTAAGATGAATAGAGCTGTAAAATGAATCAGTGAGTTGGGAAAAACAAACAAACAAACAAATTAATGACTTCTGCCCAAATGCAGCAGAAGAGAAAAAAAATAAAGAAAATATTTAAATAAGTACTGAGATAAATTTTGGAGAATTAAAGAAAGATAAAAGATACCAGACTTAAAATGATGCCAAACATGAGAAATCAGAAACAAAACAAACCAAAAACCACACACGCAAAAAACCACTCATATAGGGCGCCTGGGTGGCTCAGTGGGTTAAGCCGCTGCCTTCGGCTCAGGTCATGATCAGGGTCCTGGGATCGAGTCCCACATGGGGTTCTCTGCTCGGTGGGGAGCCTGCTTCCTCCTCTCTCTCTCTCTGCCTGCCTCTCCAACTACTTGTGATTTCTCTCTGTCAAATAAATAAATAAAATCTTTAAAAAAAACACTCATATATATTATGGTGAGTTTTAAGAATATCAAAAACAGAGAAGAGCATAAATGATGCCCAAGAGAAGAACAGATCACCTAAAATGTACAAGAATAATACTGACAGCAGAATTCTCAATAGTACTAGCATATAAAGGAGACAGCTGGGTGTTTGTATAGATGGAAAAGATATTTGAAACTAGATATTATACATCAAGCCAAATTCTTGATTAAATTTGAGAGCACAGTAAAAATACAATGAAGCATGTTAGGTCTTAGAACATTTATCACACAGAGACACACATTTTAGAAAACTTCCTTGGAGGACAGCTCAATTTAGATAGAGAAAACAGAATTATGTACTCAAAGGCACATTTTGAAGGAAGGATTGAATATAGTCTGCACTGCAAATATTCTTTAATCGTATGTTCTGAATTTCCTAAATTTAAGAAGTATTTGTTCAAATATTTATCTTTAAATAAACCCTAGGAGACTTTTTCTTGGATTCTGGAAAATCAGTCCATTTGGATACAAATCTTTTTGTCACTGATG
Organism: Mustela nivalis; assembly: GCF_964662115.1. Lineage (NCBI taxonomy): Eukaryota > Metazoa > Chordata > Mammalia > Carnivora > Mustelidae > Mustela > Mustela nivalis. Next base: position 271,513 of record NW_028135762.1, on the reverse strand, counting down.
GAAATTTTGATAGCCCTTAACTGTGGAATGTCTAATGTATTGTTACAGCAATTGTGATTTGCCAATACATGGGTGATGTGTGTGTGTTGTGCGTGTTTATTTTTATTTTTGATGGTTTTACTCTTCTATGAGATTTTTATGTAGACATAATTTTAATAAATTATGATTTGTTGAAATTTATCTGAGGTTATATATAATAAAATGAAATTTGTGTGGACTGAAGAAGTGCATCTCCATTTATTTTTTTTAAGAGTAGACTGGTCTTTAAAAATTGTCCAAAGAAGTACATTATATTCATTATTAAATTTGATAATATACAATAAAGTCTTTATGGTCATATGGAACCATATCAAATTCTGCTATTAATTCATATTAATAATTACCATAGAGGAAAAAGGGATATTTTTCAAAATGAAAATTAGTGTATTTTTCAAAATATGATATAGTGTTATTCACTGAACAGAGGGAACAAATGTCAAAGTTTAACACAGTTTACAGAATGTTTTAACATAAATTGAATTTTAAATCTGACCAAATTTCACAGTTTTAAGTAAAATAATAGCATTTTAAATCCTTGAAAAGTGGTAAGTGACCCAAAACATTGCTTAGAAAAACAAATTTAACACTACACTAGTCTGAGATGGTTAAGTTATGGTACCATCAATGGTATATTTTTTTCTTTTGGTCTTGTCATTATATTTTATTTTAGCCATTCTGATAAGTGTGTAGTGATATCTCAGTGTCATTTTAATTGCATTTCCTTGATATCTAATTATGTCAAATTATATTATTTTGATGTTTAATGTTCTGAGCTTTCTCAGTTCAAGACCATGAAGCCACTTAGGAAAAATACAGTTGCAGATGCACTCATAGACCAACTCTTATTTAGAAATAAGAACAAACATTACTACCCATTCCAACAAAAAATAGATTTGTTATGCAGTAGGGATTTTATAAATTACCTGACACAAGTTATATAGTAAGATGAAATGGGACAGGTGGCTTCTTGCAGCTATATACAACATCAATTGAATTTCAATTTTCAGTATAATTTTTCCAAGGTATACACAGAATATATATTTAATGTAAATTGTGAACATTTTAAACTCTGTTTATGGAAATTAATCAATTTTAAGTTTATACCAATCAAAATTAACGGAAGTTTATTTTAAATTAGTTAGCTTTCTCTATATTGCAAGACAGAATAATCAAGAATTGGTAAGAAAAAAATAATCTCTGTAAAATTACTGGGGGTGCATTATAAAGTGTTCGGTAAACGATCAAACTCACAATTTGGATTGAATGGCAAGTGACTTAAAATCTGGAACTCATTGTCAATTTTTTTTTCTTCATTGTGTCTTAAATGTGGAACAACAATGAGGTATTTCAAAGAGGTGAACCACAGATAAATTTCTCTAAGGGTGTGATGAGGGTTACTCAAAAAGGAACTTGACAAGGCTTTTAAAGATATCGACAATCATTATAACATAACGTGACTGATTGTTACCGTGCTCTTAACTGGGCAAACAATTGTTGTCTTCCAAGAAAGACTAACATAGTTGAGATTGTTGTAGCTGCCTTCTAGCACAGGGTCTCATGAAACAGGGATTCTAGCCACTGGCTGTTCAAGGCATGAGGCCTGTTAGTGATTCTATTTTTTCCTCTGCAGAATGGGTCTTTCTATATTCCAGGTCCTTTCTACCCCAATAAATAATGCGGCGATTCTCTCAGTCAGTTGTACTTTTGGTTTAAACAGCCAACTGTCTCTTAAAAGGGACTTTTGTTTAAAGTCCTTTAAAAAAAAAGTTCTTTCAAAAAAATCTTTTTTTAAATTTTATATTTAATCCCATATGTTTACTCTGATCCTGGAACTTTGTCATTTTGACCTTCTATGCTGATTAAAATATTCTCTCCAAAATGTCAGTTATTTGCAGGTACTTGCACTGTAGACATTCTTCACATATTTTTTAAAAAATCCATTCACGATTCTTAGTGAAAATCCCGGGAATCTGAAAGACTACCATTTGCTATTCATCGAACAGTTACTGTCTCCACTATGTGACAGGGTTTCAGAGAACGTGAGCTCAAAAGAGATGTAACCTTTTTTCCACATTCTGCTACTATGTTCATTTCTATGTTACTCAGTGGAGCCTTCTTTGTAGAAACATATTATCCAATCTTTTATTAAGCTGAATTTAAATTCTGTCTCTTCATTCCCCACAAAGCTTAAAAAGCCAAGCAAATTTTATTCCATTTTTTAAGTACCCATAGATGGCACTTTTTTAATATTGCGTTTTTGAGTTTTCATCACTCTTTATGTTACTTCTACTTCACAGATAAACAATTGCTAATGACAATGTGAACTTCCTACAAATGTGCAATCAAAATCCCTAGGTACACATTACTGAAGTTCTTCGTTCCCTTTAAACATTATTTCTCTCTTGATATGCATTCTTGTTTTGTATTATATTGCATTATAAAGTTTTTTTTAACAGACTGCATTTTTTAGAGTAGTTTGGTGATCAAAGTAAAATTCCCTTTCCCCACATACACACAGCCTTCCCCATTATCAACATCCTGTACCACGGTGATAATTTTTCACGCTCACTGACCCTACACTGACACATCATTATCACCCCAAAGTCCACAGTTTACATTTGAGTTCACTCTTGGTGGGGCACCAGGGTGGCTCAGTGAGTTAAGGCTTCTGCCTTCGGCTCAGGTCATAATCTCATGGTCCTGGGATCGAGCCCCAGACCAGACTCTCTGCTTGGCAGGGAGCCTGCTTTCCCCCAGCCCCTGCTTTCCCTGCCTGCCTCTCTGCCTGCTATGGTGCCTGTCAAATAGATAAATAAAATCTTAAAAAACCTTTTCTCATAGAGTTTACTCTTGGTATAGTATCTTATGCATTTTGACAACTGTGTAGTGATATATATATCTAAAATATCATACATATCATACAGAACATTTTCACTGGCCTAACAATCCTCTGTGCTCTGCCTGTTTATCCTCCTCCTCTCCTAACTGCTACAAACTGCTGACCTTTATACCATTTGCATAGTTCTGCCTTTTCTAGAAGGTCATATAGTTGGAACCTTGCAACATGAAGCTTTTTCAAATTGACTTCTTTCACTTATTATGACGAATTTTAAGTTTGTTCCATGTCTTTTCATTGCTTGGTAGCCATTTCTCTTTATTGCTGAATCATATCCCATTGTTCAATGGACCACAGTTTATCTATCCATTCTCCTACTGAAGGACATCTTGGTTACTTCCAACTCTTGGCACTTATGGGTAAAGCTGTTACAAACAGAGGTTTATATGCAGGATTCTGTGTACACAAAGTTTTTGCTCTTTTGGGTGAGTACCAAGGAGCACGATTGCTGGGTCATATGGTAAGAATATGTTTAGTTTTGTAAGAAACTGCCCAACTGTCTTTCAAAGTGGTAGCACCATTTTGGTGTTCTCACCAGAATGAATAAGAGTTTCTCTTGTTCCTCATCGTCAAAAGCATTTTATGTTGTCAGTATTTTGGATTTTAGTCATTCTAATAGATGTGTAGTGATATATCATTGTTTTATTTATTTATTTTTTAAAAAAGATTTTATTTATTTATTTGACAGAGAGAGATGACAAGAAGACGGAAAGGCAGTCAAAGTGAGAGAGAAAGGGAAGCAGGCTTCTGCTGAGCAGAGAGCCCAACGTGGACCTCGATCCCAGGACCCTGACATTATGACCTGAGCCAAAGGCAGCATCTTAACCCACTGAGCCATCAAGGCGCCCCTCTTTGTTCTTTTAATTTACAATTCCTTAATTAGACATGCTGTGGATCATCACAGCATCTTTTCATATCAGTATTGCCATCTATATATCTTCTTCAGTGAGGTGTCTGTTCCAGTCCTTGCCAATTTTTCAATCAGGTCATTCATTTTATTGTGTTTGAGTTAATAAATAAATAAATACATAATAATAAATAAATAAATAATAAATTCATGAATGAATTTATTATATATGTTATATATGTTATATATAGTATATTTTATATATTATTATATATTAAATAATAATTTATTAAAAATAAATTTACTAATGAGGTCAAGAATTCAGAATCACAAATACTTCAGAATTAATAATAACTTCCTTCACTTGATGTTATTCTATAAGATAAATACTACAATCAAGTTTCAATTTTAAATTCTTACAATTTTAATTTCTTAAATGCTTATGAAGAAGCAGCATTTGGAGGGATCAGTTTTCATAATTTATCATCCATCAGCCTTTTTTTAAAGATTTTATTTATTTATTGGACACAGAACGAGAGAGAGAGAGAGAGAGAGAGATCACAAGTAAGCAGAGAGGCAGGCAAGCAGGGAGGGAAGCAGTCTTCCTTTTGAGCAGAGCCCGATTTGGGGCTGGATCCCAAGACCCAGAGACCATGACTTGAGATGAAGGCAGAGGCTTAACCCACCACCCACGTGATGAGAAAGCCCCTCAGGTGCCCCTCATCCATCAGCCTTAATTGTTTGGAGGAAAATGTTTGGATGAATAATGCCTTAGGGAGCTAATCTCTCTAAAGAATTTTCAAGTCTTTACCCCTTCAAGGTTTTTGTACAGTTCTGATAGCCTCTAAACATCCAGCTGATTTCTACAGTGGCAGGCCTATTAAAACCTGTCCTCAAACCAGGAATAGAGCTTGAAACATACCAGTCAAGAGCAACTTTGGGTCTTTTAAGGAATTTATCAACATTTCTTTGTTTTTGATTCATATCTGAAATAGTTCCATATTACACTTGCATAATTTCTCCAGAGCTGACTTTGAAGGAGGCATTCAGTTCCAGCTAGTTCCATATTTTGGCAAGAACTATAATTCTATATAAAAAAAGAACATACTTTAGAGCGCCTGGGTGGCTCAGTGGGTTAAAATCTCTGCCTTCGGCTCAGGTTATGATTCCAGGTTCCTGGGATTGAGTCCCACAGTGGACTCTCTTCTCAGCAGGGAGCCTGCTTCCATTCCTCTCTCTCTGCCTGCCTCTCTGCCTTCCTGTGATCTCTGTCAAGTAAATAAATAAAATTTTTAAAAAACATATTTTATACCAGTTATTCATGTTTATTAACTAAGATATCACAATACAAATAATACAAACAGTTGCTCTTTATTAATACCTTCAACCAAGATCAAAAAAATATGTCATATTTAATCCAAAAATTTTATATCATGTGATAGGTCAGATATATATAAAATTACATTGAAAGTTTTAAAATATCAGCAAATATTTTCATTTAAATGCAAATTTCAAAGAAAATCTACTTTTCCAAACATGACTTTTTATCTTATTTTTTTTTAATTTTGTCGACAACTGATAAATTTTTTAGCGAGACTATAAATGTTAGATTGAAAAAATGATTAATAGATGTAGGTTCAAATTATTATGTTCCATTAAAAATGATTTAGTCTTTGATGAACATCTGTTTGGTAATGTGTTGTATCCAGATATAGTAAATTAATGACATATATAAAATTATAGGGAAACCGGGGCACCTGGGTGGCTCAGTGGTTCGGGCTGCTGCCTTTGGCTCAGGTCATGATCTCAGGGTCCTGGGATCGAGTCCTGCATTGGGCTCTCTGCTTCGCAGGAAGCCTGCTTCTCTCTCTCTCTCTCTCTCTCTCTCTCTACCTGCTTGTGATCTCTGTCTGTCAAATAAATAAATAAAATCTTTAAAAAAAAAAGAAAAGAATTGTAAAACACAAAAAAATAAAATTTGGGGCGCCTGGGTGGCTCAGTGGGTTAAGCCACTGCCTTCGGCTCAGGTCATGATGTCAGGGTCCTGAGATCGAGTCCCGCATCGGGCTCTCTGCTCAGCAGGGAGCCTGCTTCCTTCTCTCTCTCTCTCTCTCTGCCTGCCTCTCAGTGTACTTGTGATTTCTCTCTGTCAAATAAATAAATAAAATCTTTAAAAAAAAATTATAGGGAAATGACACCTTCCGTTCCATAATGAGTAGAGCTTTTAAAATGCTATTTGTCACAACCTGTCATCTTGTCATTATGTAGCATTTAATAAATATATACTCTTCACTATGAAGTCTTTTAGAAATCTAAAATATGACTTTCTATGGTTTCTGTTTCCATATTCCTTTATTGCCAGTTTGAACAAATCCACATGCTTTGATTCAAAGGTAATAAATTCCTCGTATTTGGAAAAATTATGTTTATTTTTTTCTCTCACCCTTAGCAGGTGGTTTCATTTTAGCACACTTCAGAGTTATAATTTCATGTTTTTAAAACATTTATTATGATCTACATAGATGAATGTATCTTTTATTTTATTAAATTATTGGCCAAAAAATCTGTTATTTTTAAAAATGTATTTCTTTTGAAGGGTTATTTTAGAGCATTCAGAGAGGATCTAGGAGTGTGGTATTATGCAATTTTTAAGGAGGTTTGAAATGGTTATTTATATGATTGTTTCTTTAAGGCTTTTGTCTTTTTTTGGTTTTTTTCTTTGTCTTATTTTGTCTTATTTTGTCCATTATATGCTATAAAATATTTTGAAAGTAAATTTAAGGTATGTTTTTCATAGTTTATTTTTGGAAAAAAATATTGAAATGACTTATGAAATTCAGTATACTCTCAACATTAATTTATTCTGAAATTTACCAGTTGTCTACTGTCTATTATATGGCAGATATTACTTCAGACTACACTGGTAAATGAAATACTTGGCTTTGTAGAACTTTTATTTTAATGGGTTAGACAATTAAAAGCTATAAAGCTTAATAAAAATTGCATAGTGCATTCAAAAATGATGAGTACAATGGGGAAAAAGAAAAATTAAATCAGGGTGAGAAAAATCAAGGTTGCTAGGCAGGGGATGGGGAGTTAAGAATTTTAATAGGAAGATCAGGGTAGTTACAATGAAGCTAACAATTGAACAAAGGTATGGAAATGTGATGCATTTGCCCAGAACTATCAGCAATAAGGTCACTCCAGACAAAGGAATTGGCTATCTTGAAGGCCATAAGGTTGGATCGTGCCTGGCATATCTGAGGAATAGCAAGGAGGCCACTGTGAGGGACTGAAGAGTAGCAGGGAAAGAGGTCACAGAGGTTAAATGAGTGGCTAGATCATGTAAAAGCTTAGAAGTCATTGTAAAACTTTGGCTTTTATATTTGGAAACTTACTGTGTGATAGAATTTCTGCTAATAACTGAGAGTTCAAATGTCCATAAAATTTCAAGGATTCTCATTCTAGTAAGACAGAATAAAGAAAAAGAGTTCATATTTTCACATGCTGTAACAAATGCTCGGAGATCCGAGTGTAGGAAGCTATGGGAGCACAGAAGAAGGCACTAAAATCACACCAATATATTTGATGACTGTGACTATATATAAATTTGTATTTTCTAGATTTTTTATAGTCATGGAATCACACAGTATATACTATTCATTGCCTGGCTTTTCTTTTCTCAGCACCATTACTTTGAGAATCTCCAATTGTTAATAGTTCATTTTGATGTTGAATAGTAATCTCTTTAATGAATAGATCATAATTTGTCTTTGCTCTATTGATGGACATTGATGAACATTTCCACTGTTTTCAATTCTTAAAAATAAAGCTGCTATGAAATTCATATACAAGTCCTTGTACGAACATAGGGTTTGTTTCTCTTGGTTAAATGCCTAGAAGTAAAATGGCTATTCGTGTAACTGCAACATATTTTGCATTTAAAAAAATTTTCAAACTATTTTCCAAAGTGGTGGTATCATGATACATGCCCACAAGAGTTTAGATTTTTTGTTGCTTCTCAATCTAGCTCAGATGAAGTACAATTAGCCTTTATAATTTTAGCCATTCTAATAGAAGTCTCATTATGATTTTAATTTGTATTTCTTTAATGTCTAAATGTTGAGAAATTTGTCATGTGCTTATAAGCCATCCATATCCTTTTGGTGACATGTCTCTTCAATAATTTTCTTCACATGTAAAATTGGATACTCTGTTTGATTATTAGTTAGGTTTTTTATTTTTATTCATATTTTAACAATCAGAGTTGATGTCCCTTATCAGATATATAATTTGCAAAGCCCTTCTCCATCTTTACGGTTTCTCAATGGAGCTTTGATAGTTGTGTCTTTCAAGAAATATGCTACTTCTTTCCTGGTACACGGAGATATGACTAGAACATTATCAATGTTGACCTTTGCAAAGAAAATCATGGCTTAAGATATATGTAGTCTGCGGTTGTTGGGAGTGTTTTGTAATGTCAAGCATATCTAGTTAGTTGATAATTTTTTTTTTCATACAAGTTAACTTTTAATTATCATTTTATATGTGGGTATTAAAGTATACACATTCATATTACTTGACAATAGCATACACAATATTCATGTGAGCTATAACATTAGCCTATCAAATATTTAACTCTCGTTTTCTCAGTAGGTCCTTACAAGTACCAGTGAATTAATAGGGAGTAGGATGGAGAACACCAGTGCTGATTTGCGTCTCCTGGAGTTTTCTTCTTGTGTGAGCTTTCATAAAAGGTTATTTATGCATGCAGAGACATGCCCAAAAAGAAATTTCAAATTGTTCTAGTCAATTATATCAGACTCCTGTGTTGAACCACTTCATTTTTTCTTGTTCTCACTGTCTGTGGGGCAGCTGGCCACTTTTCCGACAGCAATTCACACTGTGGAAACTGAATATGTGACTCTGGTCAGCTTCAGGCAAACACACTTGGCTACGTTCAGCACTTCTTACATTCTTTCACTTGGGATTAATCACTGAACCAAGGAGACTGGAATAGGAGATAAACATAATCAGAATCATAGTGTTACTATTTCAGTAAAATCTCAAATATTGCAAATATTAATGTAGCATAGGTAGTGATAGGAAAATACAAAGAAACAAAATAGAAATTTGAGTAGCTATTTCCTAAATTCCCTATCAGGACCATCATGAAACAAATTATAGTATTTTATACATTTTCATGTAAGATAAAATAGAAATATTCTTACATTTTATATGTCACAATTTTTTTTTAACTTTTTATTTTTTATAAACATATATTTTTATCCCCAGGGGTACAGGTCTGTGAATCACCAGGTTTACACACTTCACAGCACTCACCAAAGCACATACCCTCCCCAATGTCCATAATACCACCCCCTTATCCCAAACCCCCTCCCCCCACCAACCCTCAGTTTGTTTTGTGAGATTAAGAGTCACTTATGGTTTGTCTCCCTCCCAATCCCATCTTGTTTCATTTATTCTTCTCCTACCCACTTAAGCCTCCATGTTGCATCACCACTTCCTCATATCAGGGAGATCATATGATAGTTGTCTTTCTCTGCTTGACTTATTTCGCTAAGCATGATACGCTCTAGTTCCATCCATGTTGTCGCAAATGGCAAGATTTCATTTCTTTTGATGGCTGCATAGTATTCCATTGTGTATATATACCACATCTTCTTGATCCATTCATCTGTTGATGGACATCTAGGTTCTTTCCATAGTTTGGCTATTGTGGACATTGCTGCTATAAACATTCGGGTGCATGTGCCCCTTTGGATCACTACATTTGTATCTTTAGGGTAAATACCCAATAGTGCAATTGCTGGGTCATAGGGCAGTTCTATTTTCAACATTCTGAGGAACCTCCATGCTGTTTTCCAGAGTGGCTGCACCAGCTTGCATTCCCACCAACAGTGTAGGAGGGTTCCCCTTTCTCCACATCCTCGCCAGCATCTGTCATTTCCTGACTTGTTGATTTTAGCCATTCTGACTGGTGTGAGGTGATATCTCACTGTGGTTTTGATTTGTATTTCCCTGATGCCAAGTGATATGGAGCACTTTTTCATGTGTCTGTTGGCCATCTGGATGTCTTCTTTGCAGAAATGTAAGTTCATGTCCTCTGCCCATTTCTTGATTGGATTATTTGTTCTTTGGGTGTTGAGTTTGCTAAGTTCTTTATAGATTCTGGACACTAGTCCTTTATCTGATATGTCGTTTGCAAATATCTTCTCCCATTCTGTCAGTTGTCTTTTGATTTTGTTAACTGTTTCCTTTGCTGTGCAAAAGCTTTTGATCTTGATGAAATCCCAATAGTTCATTTTTTCCCTTGCTTCCCTTGCCTTTTGCGTTGTTCCTAGGAAGATGTTGCTGCGGCAGAGGTCGAAGAGGTTGCTGCCTGTGTTCTCCTCAAGGATTTTGATGGATTCCTTTCGCACATTGAGGTCCTTCATCCATTTTGAGTCTATTTTTGTGTGTGGTGTAAGGAAATGGTCCAATTTCATTTTTCTGCATGTGGCTGTCCAATTTTCCCAGCACCATTTATTGAAGAGGCTGTCTTTTTTCCATTGGACATTCTTTCCTGCTTTGTCGAAGATGAGTTGACCATAGATTTGAGGGTCTATTTCTGGGCTCTCTATTCTGTTCCATTGATCTATGTGTCTGTTTTTGTGCCAGTACCATGCTGTCTTGATGATGACAGCTTTGTAATAGAGTTTGAAGTCCGGAATTGTGATGCCACCAACGTTGGCTTTCTTTTTCAATATCCCTTTGGCTATTCGAGGTCTTTTCTGGTTCCATATAAATTTTAGCATTATTTGTTCCATTTCTTTGAAAAAGATGGATGGTACTTTGATAGGAATTTCATTAAATGTGTAGATTGCTTTAGGTAGCATAGACATTTTCACAATATTTATTCTTCCAATCCAGGAGCATGGAACATTTTTCCATTTCTTTGTGTCTTCCTCAATTTCTTTCATGAGTACTTTATAGTTTTCTGAGTATAGATTCTGTGTCTCTTTGGTTAGGTTTATTCCTAGGTATCTTATGGTTTTGGATGCAATTGTAAATGGGATTGACTCCTTAATATCTCTTTCTTCTGTCTTGCTGTTGGTGTAGAGAAATGCAACTGATTTCTGTGCATTGATTTTATATCCTGACACTTTACTGAATTCCTGTATAAGTTCTAGCAGTTTTGGAGTGGAGTCTTTTGGGTTTTCCACATATAGTATCATATCATCTGCGAAGAGTGATAATTTGACTTCTTCTTTGCCGATTTGGATGCCTTTAATTTCCTTTTGTTGTCTGATTGCTGAGGCTAGGACCTCTAGTACTATGTTGAATAGCAGTGGTGATAATGGACATCCCTGCCGTGTTCCTGACCTTAGTGGAAAAGCTTTCAGTTTTTCTCCATTGAGAATGATATTTGCGGTGGGTTTTTCATAGATGGCTTTGATGATATTGAGGTATGTGCCCTCTATCCCTACACTTTGAAGAGTTTTGATCAGGAAGGGATGCTGTACTTTGTCAAATGCTTTTTCAGCATCTATTGAAAGTATCATATGGTTCTTGTTCTTTCTTTTATTGATGTGTTGTATCACATTGACTGATTTGCGGATGTTGAACCAACCTTGCAGCCCTGGAATAAATCCCACTTGGTCGTGGTGAATAATCTTTTTAATGTACTGTTGAATCCTATTGGCTAGTATTTTGTTGAGTATTTTTGCATCTGTGTTCATCAAGGATATCGGTCTATAGCTCTCTTTTTTGGTGGGATCCTTGTCTGGTTTTGGGATCAAGGTGATGCTGGCCTCATAAAATGAGTTTGGAAGTTTTCCTTCCATTTCTATTTTTTGGAACAGTTTCAGGAGAATAGGAATTAGTTCTTCTTTAAATGTTTGGTAGAATTCCCCCGGGAAGCCATCTGGCCCTGGGCTTTTGTTTGTTTGGAGATTTTTAATGACTGTTTCAATCTCCTTACTGGTTATGGGTCTGTTCAGGCTTTCTATTTCTTCCTGGTTCAGTTGTGGTAGTTTATATGTTTCTAGGAATGCATCCATTTCTTCCAGATTGTCAAATTTATTGCCGTAGAGTTGCTCATAGTATGTTCTTATAATAGTTTGTATTTCTTTGGTGTTAGTTGTGATCTCTCCTCTTTCATTCATGATTTTATTTATTTGGGTTCTTTCTCTTTTCTTTTTGATAAGTCGGGCCAGGGGTTTATCAATTTTATTAATTCTTTCAAAGAACCAGCTCCTACTTTCGTTGATTTTTTCTATTTTTTTTTTTGGTTTCTATTTCATTGATTTCTGCTCTGATCTTTATGATTTCTCTTCTCCTGCTGGGCTTAGGGCTTCTTTCTTGTTCTTTCTCCAGCTCCTTTAGGTGTAGGGTTAGGTTGTGTACCTGAGACCTTTCTTGTTTCTTGAGAAAGTCTTGTACCGCTATATATTTTCCTCTCAGGACTGCCTTTATTGTGTCCCACAGATTTTGAACCGTTGTATTTTCATTATCATTTGTTTCCATGATTTTTTTCAATTCTTCTTTAAATTTCCCGGTTGACCCATTCATTCTTTAGAAGGATACTGTTTAGTCTCCATGTATTTGGGTTCTTTCCAAACTTCCTTTTGTGGTTGAGTTCTAGCTTTAGAGCATTGTGGTCTGAAAATATGCAGGGAATGATCCCAATCTTTTGATACCGGTTGAGTCCTGATTTAGGACCGAGGATGTGATCTATTCTGGAGAATGTTCCATGTGCACTAGAGAAGAATGTGTATTCTGTTGCTTTGGGATGAAATGTTCTGAATATATCTGTGATGTCCATCTGGTCCAGTGTGTCGTTTAAGGCCTTTATTTCCTTGCTGATCTTTTGCTTGGATGACCTGTCCATTTCAGTGAGGGGAGTGTTAAAGTCCCCTACTATTATTGTATTGTTGTTGATGTGTTTCTTTGATTTTGTTATTAATTGGTTTATATAGTTGGCTGCTCCCACGTTGGGGGCATAGATATTTAAAATTGTTAAATCTTCTTGTTGGACAGACCCTTTGAGTATGATATAGTGTCCTTCCTCATCTCTGATTATAGTCTTTGGCTTAAAATCTAATTGATCTGATATAAGGATTGCCACTCCTGCTTTCTTCTGATGTCCATTAGCATGGTAAATTCTTTTCCACCCCCTCACTTTAAATCTGGAGGTGTCTTCGGGCTTAAAATGAGTTTCTTGAAGGCAACATATAGATGGGTTTTGTTTTTTTATCCATTCTGATACCCTGTGTCTTTTGACAGGGGCATTTAGCCCATTCACATTCAGGGTAACTATTGAGAGATATGAATTTAGTGCCATTGTATTGCCTGTAAGGTGACTGTTATTGTATATGGTCTCTGTTCCTTTCTGATCTACCAGTTGTAGGCTCTCTCTTTGCTTAGAGGACCCCTTTCAATATTTCCTGTAGAGCTGGTTTGGTATTTGCAAATTCTTTCAGTTGTTGTTTGTCCTGGAAGCTTTTAATCTCTCCTTCTATTTTCAATGATAGCCTAGCTGGATATAGTATTCTGGGCTGCATGTTTTTCTCGTTTAGTGCTCTAAAAATATCATGCCAGCGCCTTCTGGCCTGCCAGGTCTCTGTGGATAAGTCAGCTGCCAATCTAATATTTTTACCATTGTATGTTACAGACTTCTTTTCCCGGGCTGCTTTCAGGATTTTCTCTTTGTCACTGAGACTTGTAAATTTTACTATTAGGTGACGGGGTGTGGGCCAATTCTTATTGATTTTGAGGGGCGTTCTTTTAGTTGATAATTTTATTCAAGTCTTACATACCTTACCAATTTGATGACCATTTGTCTATATAATCTTAAAATAAAGGTGTTGAAATTTTTTTCCATTTCTCTTCTAAGGTAGCAGTTATGATTTTTGTTCTTAGTTTACCCCTATATATCCCCAAATCTGTTAATAAGTATTAAAAGTCAAGAATTATTATACTCCCTGATGAATTCATCCTTTTACTCTTCTGTAATTTTGACTTGATCTTTATGTCTGATAATGAAATTTGCTTTAAAATCACTTTTCATTATCTTGATATAACCACCAAAGTTATAGTGTGATTAGTGTTAATGTAGCATATTTTTTCTTTTACTTTACAAAGCACTTCTATATTTAATCCTGGAAAAAAAAAACAGCTTTTTAGCTCTGGAAGCATCTTTCTAAATTATGTTTTCTTTTTTTTTTAATGAATCAGTAGCAATTTTTGTTAAGGGACCTAAACTGAAAGTAGGTTTAGAAATTTATTGATTGATTGATTGATTGATTTAGTAAAAGATTTTATTTTGTTTATTGACAGCGAGAGAGAGAGAGAGTGAGAGAGAGAGAGAGAGAGAGAGAGAAAGCGCACAAGTGTGGGTAATTACGTGCAAAGGGTGATGAAGAAGCAAGCTCCTTGGGGTGCAAGTAGTCCCATGCAGGGCTGGATTCCAGTACACTGGAATCATGACCTCAGCCAAAGGCAAACATCTGCCTAAACAACTAAGTCATCCAGGCACCCCTAGATAATTAAAAAAAAAAAAGACCTTTTAAAAACATTTTGTTTGTTTCTTTTTTTTAATATTTTATTTATTTGACAGACAGAGAGACAGGAAGAGGAACTATAGCAGGGCAGAGGGAAAAAGAGAAGCAGGTTTCCCACTGAGCAGAGAGCCTGATGTGGGGCTCCATCCCAGGACCCTGGGATCATGACCTGAAAAGAAGGGACACTGATGGAGGAAGCCACCCAGACACCTCTTTTCTTTGTTTTAATATATGGCAACTGATGCTTCACAGCCACGAGGAGTATATTACCCATTGATTAAATCTTTGATAACAACCTATTTAAAGAGGTGTGTAAATATATACTTACTCAGATTTATACACTTTGTGTTTTCTTCATAGTTTGGGGCTGGACCCCATGGTCACAACACTGCTTCCAGTCTTTGCCTTCCCATCTTTTGATACCAGGTATTTGGTCAGCAAAGCAAATTAGTATCAAAATTAATAAGCCCTTGGCACCATATCTCTGGAGCAGGGGTTGCTCTTAGCCAAGGCCCAGAGCAGTTGACCTCCCCTCGCTAGTGCTCTAGCCCCAAGGACTAGGTCCCTGCCACCAGAACTCAGTCTTACATGTTATGCTAAGCAGACAAAACCAAAACAGGAATGCTCCGACAGCTTTCACTGGCATGCCTCATCTCCCACTCCCTAGACGTCCAGGCAGTAGCAGATACCAGGGAGGGGTCTTGGTCCAACATATGGGAGGGAAGGAAGTAGCCACGAGCAAGTACCTGCCTCTCTGTGCCTTTCTTTCCTGAGCAGGTTGTAAGGAGGAGGAAGAGGAAGGGGAAGAGAGGTGAACTTCAAGGGGTGAAGGCCTCAGGTAGGCAACTGGCTCCTGCCAGTAGGAAAAGGACAAAGGAGAAGGCAGTGAGTCTTGCAGGGAGGGTGGGGGGTAAGGGTTACAGCTTATGATGGAATCTGGACAGGATTAATAGGGATATTAGTAATTTGAGTCCACCTTTGGCAAGCTGGGCTGGGTGTCAGGGAAGATAGGCCTCCCTGGGCAATGGCACCTGAGGAGCAGGTGGAGCTTTGGGTGTTGGGAAAGCATAGACAGTATTGTTCCAGGGCAAGGACAGGTCCGGGTACTCCTGGTTGGAGGTTAAGGCCACAGTATGATCCAGGTCTTCTACCAGCAGCTTGAAGGTACCACATGCCAGCCACCCCTCATTATTGTGTATAACTGTCTGGTGCACTTATTGGCTTATCCATCAAATGACTCCTTCAGCAGCGTGAAAACCACCTCCACAGGCACTCCAGGATATGGGAGGCTTCCAGAGTGAAGATTTGCACAGGATCACCCCAAAGACCAGAAGTCACTCTGGTGGATGTAGATCTGGTGAAACGTGGCCTTAGGGACCATGCACTTCACATGCAGTCTACTGTTGGTTGTCTTTTTATGGTAACTGATATGGTGATATCTCTGGCAAGGCTGAAGTCTGAGATCTTCATCATGTTGTCCTTTGTCACCAGCACTTCCCTGGTGGCCAGGTCTTGGTGTATGCACTTTTTGGAGGCAAGGTACTCCATGCCTCAGGCTACCTGATATCACAGGATACCAGGTCCTTGGAGGAGAGTTGCTCTGCTGCATTGTGGCTGATATTGTAACAGTACTCCAGGTCAGGAGGCCTCTGGGCCTGCAGGTAATCCTGTATGTTGTCTTTGGAGGCATATTCCGTGAGAGTGTACGAAGGACCGTCCTGTGTGCAGGACCCAGCAGGTTGATGGTGTCCTTGTGCTGTCCATTCATCTTCATCATCTCCATTTCTGAGATTAGGTTTGCCAGGACTTTATCTGTTGCATCTGACTTCAACATCTTCACAGACACTTTAGTCAAATGGTTGGATTTGTCTTTGTCCAGCCCAATGGCCTCCTCCAACACCACCTGCCCAAAGTAGACCTGTCTTAGGGGTCTTCCTAAACTGCCTACAACCAGCCTGCCTCAAGGTAGTTATGAACTCTAGATTATTCTCAAAAACATCAAACCACAAGCTAAAAGTTCTCTTCATTATGTCTCTGTCGCAGGTCTAATATTCTTATCTTTCATCATTTATCTTTCTCTAATTCTTATTTTCAGTATAGTTGATTTTGCTTCCAGGTGGTTCCCCTGGTTTCTGTATGCTGTTTCATAAAGAAGAATTATCCTGTCATAAAATTATTTCTTGAGCCTTTATTACATCTCTCAGTTAAAATGGGTTCTTTTATGGTATTGATTTATTTGAGTTTTCTCAAATTGGGGAGAATGTTGAAAATGGTGTTTTACTCAAGGTTCAGAGTATGAATTATCCTCATATTTACTCTTTTTGAAATTCAATTTTCAAATTCTTGTCCCTCTTTTTATCTTTTTAAATTAAAATGTTTTATTTTTACTATTCTTTTATTTGAGTATAGTTGATATTCAGTGTTACATTGGTTTCAGGTTTTCAATATCTTCATACATTATTCTAAGATCACTACAAACATAGCCACCATCTGTCACCATATAACACTATTATAATATCATTGACTATATTCTCTACACTGTCCCATATCTCTTTTTAAAATCTCTGATTTTTATGTTTTCTGTTATTCCAATTTTCGAACATCATTTTACTTTGTTACTTTAATAAAATATGCCTGATTACACACCCTTTGCTGAAAACCATAGCATGTGATATATAGTAGTCTTCTTCTTCTTCTTTTTTTCTTAATTAACATATAATGTATTATTAGCCCCAGGGGTACAGGTCTGTGAATCGCCAGGTTTACACACTTCACAGCACTCACCACAGCACATACCCTCCCCAATGTTCATAACCCCACACCCTCTCCCTACCCTACCCACCCCCCCGGCAATTCTCAGTTTGTTTTGTGAGATTAAGAGTCTCTTATGGTTTGTCTCCCTCTCGATCCCATCTTGTTTCATTTACTCTTTTGCTGTCCCCCATATTGCACCTCCATTTCCTCATATCAGGGAGATCATATGATAGTGTCTTCCTCTGGTTGACTTATTTTGCTAAGCATAATACCCTCTAGTTCCATCGATGTCATCGCAAATGGCAAGATTTCATTTCCTTTGAGGCTGCATAGTATTCCATCGTGTGCATATATATATACATATATATACATATATATGTATATATATGTATACCATTCATTTGTTGATGGACATCTAGGTTCTTTCCATAGTTTGGCGATTCTGGATATTGCTGCTATAAACATTTGGTGCATGTGCCCCTTTGGATCATATAGTAGTCTTCTTTACCTCTATCAGAACCCCAGGAAGCTTTATTTATTTATTTACTCACATAAACAGATGATCCAACACAACGTTTTTTGATGTTCAAATGTATTATAATGTCTTACCGCTTAACACTATGCTTACTGCTCTCTTTCACTGTCTGACTTAATCCTCATCATCACTATGCCATTTAATCAGAAAGAACATTTGAACTCAGAGTTCTCTCCATATCAGGGAATGAAGACTCCACCCTTCTGTTTGTGCAGGTAAAATAAATGTTGACATTGTCTACCCTGCACATACTCCATCCTGTTCACCAGAATATTCACCATCAAAATATATACAAAATAAAAACCATACCTCACCACTTCTATTACCACCCAGCATGCTAAAAACACCATCATATGTTCCTGAATTAGTGACTTGATTGATAACCCCACTTCCACACATGCTGCACGCCTCTCTCCCTGCAAATTTATTTTGGTACAGCAACTTAACCTAAAAATCAAGTCAGATGATTTTATTCTGCTGTTGGAAGTCCTTTGGTATCTTCCCCTTTCATATTAAATAAAAACTGAAGGCGTTTCAATGTACTAGAAGGTCATGCATCAATACGTTCTTCCTCTCTCCACCACTATGAACTCCTCATTGGCCTCCTTGCTTTTCCTCAAAAGTAACAGACCAGCTGTTCACACAAAGTCTATATACTTACTTGCTCTGCCTAGAGCAATCTTTTCCTTTAATATTTGTATAACACCCTCCTTCACTTCCTGGGTCTTTGTGCAAATATCATCTCATAAATGAGATATAACTACCCAACAAAAAATAAAATTAACTTTCATCCCAGCATTCTCCAATGGTTTTTTCCTTTCTTGTATTTCTTTGTAACACTTATCACCATCAACCATCCATCATTATTCTATTACTGGTTTATTTTCTTATTGGAGACAGAGAGAGAGAGAATTGTGAGGGGGCACAGAGGAAGAAGAAAACACCCCACTGCCTAGAAAGCCTGCGGGGAGTTACATCCCTGGACCCTGAGATCATGACCCAAACCAAAGGCAGTCACTCAATGGTCTGAGCCACCGAGGTGCCCCTCTATTATTGGTTTATTTCACGATTATATTTCAAAAAAAATGTAAGCTCTTTGTGGTCAGGTATTTTATATGTTTGATTAATTGAAGTATTCTCAGAAAGGTAGCTGGACGATTGTAAGGGATCACTAAACTGTATTTTGTTGT
This sequence comes from Mustela nivalis, assembly GCF_964662115.1. Lineage (NCBI taxonomy): Eukaryota > Metazoa > Chordata > Mammalia > Carnivora > Mustelidae > Mustela > Mustela nivalis. The sequence continues at coordinate 252,687 of NW_028135762.1, read as the reverse complement.
TATTATTGGGCTCCTTTATGGGCTTTACCTCTTAGGCTAGACGTCTATCCTTCAGATGTAAGCAATAAGAATAGAGCCCTGCTGCCTGTTCAAATGAGTAAAAAGCCTGTATTAAGTGGATTTTTAAAAGCTAAATGAATGGCTTAATAGCTGTATATAGGGGGAAAGGGAACATATTTTCCACGGTTTAGAAGTGGAGTTCTTTTATAGAGTTCTTGTACAAGCCTACACTATTGAACGATAATGGGCAGTTGTACATTCCAATTATACAAACACTTTGGTAATTTATATCCTTTTTTTGTAATTCATGACTGGATCATTTAATTCCTTAGGAGCATTATAGCATTTCAACTTTTCATGTTCAATAAACTTATTGGGGTTGCTACCTTTTTTATTCAAATGGAGAAATAGTCATGATTTAATCTAAATAAAGTGTTATTGATTGGGTTGTTTTCTAGGAATGAGTCGCACATGCTAGTTTAAAAGTTTTGATAAATTCCCAAGTCTGTCACCGATAAAAACCTTTTGTAGATTAGTAACTTGATCAAAACGGAAAAGTTATGTAACACTCAATTGTTATACTATCTTTGTTTCCATCATGCATTGTAATAACACCCATCTTAACTCTATTTAAGACAAGTCATCGCCAGATGGCTTTCTGGCATTGATTGCATGATATGACATCTAGTATAACTAAAAGTTTTTGGTTTTAGTAGCATATAAATCAATTTAGAAAAATATATGTATTTGAATATAAGGTAAAGTTTTAAATTATTTGGGAATAGTAAACTAAATTATTTTTGTAAATTTTTATTTTCTAAAATTTCATTGAGCTCTTTTGCAATAAGAAACAAGTTACAAAAAATTAAGGTTTATTTACACCAATTCAAAATTATTAGGAATATAATCATTGAGGTTGAAGTATTTAAAATATTGAACCCAAAATATTTTATTAGGTAAATTTGTGAATGCTGAGCATTCACTGTTAAAATATACTAATCCTATTGATAGACTGGTAGAAGCCTAAAATCAAATATTTATTAAATATTTATATCCATATCTTTTCATGGCTTGGTAATTCATTTCTCTAGCATTAAATAAAAATATTCCATTGTTTGCATGTACTACACTTTATTTGACCTTTCACCTATGGAAGGGTATCTTGGTTGCTTCCAAGCTTTCGTCAGTAATGAATAAATCTACTATAGACATCTTTGTGGGTATAGATTTCATCTTCTTTGGATAAATACCAAGAACTGCTACTGCTGAATCATCTGGCAAGAATATGTTTAGTTTTGTAAGAAACTGCCAAGTTGTTTTCCATTCTTTATTCTCAATAGGCATGGAAGAACATTCCTGTTGCTCCACATCCTCACCAACATTTTGTGTTCTGTTGTCAGTGCTCTGGATTCTGGGTATGTCTGCTTTCTCTTTTTTGTTTTAATTTGCATTTTCCTGATGACATATGATGTGAAGCATCTTTTTATATGCTTATTTGCCATCTGTAATATTTTCTTTTGTGAGGTATCTGCTAAGGTCTTTGGCTCATTTTTAATCAGGTTTTTCCCCCATTGTTGAGTTTTAAGGGGTCTTTGTGTATTTTTGATTAACAGTCCTTTGCCAGATGTGTATTTTGCAAATTTTTTCCCATAGTCTGTGCTTTGCCTTTTCATTCTCTGGGCATTGTGTTTCACAGAGTAGACATTTTTAAATTCAGTGCTTGTGCTTTTGTAGCTAAAGTTATTTCCAAAACCAAGGTCATTTAAATTTTCTTCTATATTACCTTCTACATGTTTCATGTTTAGGTTTATAATCCAATCTGAGTTAATTTTTGTGAAGAGGGTATGATATCTGTCTGGATTTATTTTATTTTATTATTTTATTTTATTTTATATTTTTACATTTAGCTTCACCATTACTCCAGAACCATTTGTTTAAAAGATTGTATTTTGCTCTCTTGTAATGCTTTTGCTTTTCTATTCAATATAAAATATAATTGTTAATATGTATTCCGTTCCTTTAATCTAGTCTTTCTGTGTTATTACAATATCTTGCTTACAATTATCGTTAGGGTATACTTTTTTTAAAGATTTTATTTATTTATTTGACAGAGAGAGAGATCACAAATAGGCAGAGAGAGAGATGAGGAGAAGCAGGCTCCCTGCTGAGCAGAGAGCCCAATGTGGGACTCGATCCCAGGCCCCTGGGATCCTGACCTGAGCCAAACGCAGAGGCTTAACCCACTGAGCCACCCAGGTGCCCCATCGTTATGGTAAACTTTGAAGGCAGTCCTCAGTCTTTGTTCTCCTTCAACACTATGTTGACTATTGTGAGTCTTTGCTTCTCCATATAAACTTTAAAATAAGTTTGTTAATATTAAAAAAAAAAGAACTTGCTGGAATACATTAATTGTATAGATAAACTTGGAAACCAGTGACCTCTTGAGCTTAGCAGGAGATAGACCATGGACATCAGTTGTCACAGTGGTGCCTCGGGCAGAACCTATTGCAAATCCCTAGGCAAAATGAGACCTCAAGGATCTAAGTGTCCACCTGTCTGAAAGCTGGGGAATCTAGATAAGGGAGGGAAAATTAGTTATGATAAAACATATCAACAAACATCAATAAATTTTGTAAAACTAATTGTCATGGCTCATATCCTATATGACCAACAGAGGGACCATCAAAAGGAAAGCATCCGTTATGTTTATTGTGAAATTTTTTATTCAAAATAAAGCAATGAGAGGGGAAGACACAATGAGAAAATTACCATATTTTAAATGGTAAACTTCTTACAAAATGGAATAGGTTTTATATTTTAAGTAGTATATTGAAAAGTAAAACATTGGGGCACCTGGGTGGCTCAGTGGTTCGGGCTGCTGCCTTTGGCTCGGGTCATGATCTCAGGGTCCTGGGATGGAGCCCTGCATCGGGCTCCCTGCTCTGCAGGAAGCCTGCTTCTCTCTCTCTCTCTCTCTCTCTCTACCTGCTTGTGATCTCTGTCTGTCAAATAAATAAATAAAATCTTTAAAAAAAAGAAAAGAAATGTAAAACACACAAAAATAAAATTTTAATTTAAAAAATTATGTAATTTTTTAAAAACCTTAAAAATAGCAGAACCATTTTTCTTATAACTGGAAAATACATTGTATATATATCTATCAAAAATAACTTGTCGGGAGCCTGGGAGGTTCAGTGGGTTAAGCCGCTCCCTTCAGCTCAGGTCATGATCTCAGGGTCCTGGGATGGAGCCCCACATCGGGCTCTCTGCTCATTGGGGAGCCTGCTACCTCCTCTCTATCTCTGCCTGCCTCTCATCCTACTTGTAATATCTCTCTGTCAAATAAATAAATAAAGTCTTTTTAAAAAATAACTTGCAATGGGAGCGCCTGGGTGGCTCAGTGGGTTAAAGCCTCTGCCTTCGGCTCAGGTCAAGATCCCAGATTCCTTGGATCCAGTCCCACATCAGGCTCTCAGCTCAGAAGGGAGCGTGCTTCCTCCTCTCTCTGCCTGACCCTGCCTACTTGTGATCTCTGTCAAATAAATAAATAAAATCTTTTATAACAAAAAATTAAAAAAACTTGTCATTTCTGGAATCAGGAGCATATGGAAAAAAATAATATCTGAGGACAATACTTCTGCCATGTTTTGTGCCTTGTTAATATTTTTAAACAGTCAGGCAACTTTTAGCTTTATTGAAATACCTGCTAAGATACCAGCAGTGCCTTTTGGAGCCCTATGACTATAAAAATTAATTGCAAATATTCAAAATGTTTACTATGGTGTCACTATTTAGGGCCACCACCAAGCATGTTTCAGAAGTAAGCAAAACTGTTACTCTTCTGTAAGGCAAAAGGGCATGCTTTCAGGAGTTCCATCTGCTGTACCAGGAGGTGAATCAAGTAATGATTTTAGTCTATAAAATAATTCACTTTTCAATCTAACATTCCTTATTCCACATTATAATAATAAAAACTAGGAGGAGACTAAAAAAAACAACTACAACTACAACAACCAGCTTTTCCTTCAGTGGAAAAGTAAATATAGCCTGAAATTTATTTTTAAATATTTTTAAGATAAGCGTTTTTGTTAGAAAACCATATATTTTATATTACTAAGAAATAACAGGCAAAGTTTTATTAACTTCTAAAAAGTCTAGTTACTTCTATTTATCTATTAACTCATCTCTTTATGAAGTAGAACATGATCACACCTATTGTATCTACCCAAGTTTGTATGCTTTGGTTATTTTATGTTTGCTATTTCCTTGCTTAATTTTTACAATACTTGATACATAATAGTATCTTTAAGTCCATCTATGGTTTCAGAGAATTTGTTTGAACTTCATCAAAATGTACCATACTTTTTGCACTGTCCTTGTTTTACTTCTCTATTAACTTTCCAAGATTTATTCAATTTAGAGTGTGTAGCTATCAGTTATTTTTATTACTCCGTAATGCTATGTTTACAAATTTGTATTTATCTGTACTTTTAAAAGTATCTTAATTATATACCATTTCTCATCTCACGTAACACTCACGTTACTTCTACACTTATCAGATATTATGTAACTGAAAACCACAACTCAGCAACAATATAGCACCATTTTTCAAAATTAAATGGCTTACCAGAATTCTTTAATTCTATCCTTTATTTGTATTAGATGACCCTTTATTCTGGTATTTGGCATTGTTCATATGGAGGAAAGCTTATAAGTTGATATTCCATAAATAGAAGGATTTATTATGATTGATTAATTATTTTCATTTAGAATGCATAGAATATGGTTGATTTAATATTTCTTTCTTACTCTCTGCCTGGAACAAAGTGCTATCTATGTAATAGCCACTAAAATATTAAGTTAATTACCTAGACTTTAAACTTCATATGAATAGGAATAACATACAGAACTCTTCTCAGATTGGGACACCTGGGTGGCTCAGTCAGTTAAACGCCTGAGCTGTTAGCTCAGGTCATGATCTTAGGGTCCTGGGACTCAGTTCTGCCACAGATTCCCTGCTTAGCTGGGAGTTTGCGTCTCCCTCACTCTGCTGCTCCCCCTGCTTGTGCTCTCTCTCACTCACAAATAAATAAAATTAAAAAAATGAATTCTTCTCAGATAGCTAACATACAATATCTTCTTTTTATTCATCAAATATAAAGTGCCATATAATAATGAAATTCAGACTACTTCAAATTCATTTTTTAACCAGTAAGAAAGTACTGGGAACAAGCCAAAAATGTCTTTAGTGAATTAAAGAAATAGATTGATTTCCAATATCTTAATGTTTCTAAAATAAATTGCAAGATTTTTATACTAGATATCAGTGTAAATATTCATTATACAATGATATTCTAAAAATAAACCTGAGAAAACTACTTGACACATATGATGACAATAACGAGTTTGACAAAAGTCAGTTTCGGTAAAACTTACAACACCTACCACCTGAAACTCTTGTTCTATAATTTCATTATTTTAATTTACAAAAATACAAAAGTAATATATCAGAGTAAGTATATTGATAGTTTTGAAGTTATGCTCTGGTTGTGCACTGTTTACTATTTAAAAGGGATTCAAATATGTGATGCTTATGGTGTGACTCTATTAAAATTCAACAAGTTCAGAAGCATACGAGGAATAGAATAAAGACAAAAGATGACCCTTCCTTATCCTAAAGATAGACAATGGTATATATGTGCTAGTTGGGGAGAGAATCCAGTCAGTAGATGGAGGATGTGGTAGTGAAAAAAAAAAGACACAAAGTTTTGGTTGACCGTTTAGCACTATATTTAACAAAGTGAAATTGTGTGTTAACAGCTTTGAATAAAATCCAAAAAATATTTTCAATTCATTGAAGATTATTTAGGAAAAACTTGGAAAATACAACTTGATAAGGATTCCAATAAAAGATTCATAAGCAATACAAGTTTCAGAATTTTTGTATATTTTCCCTAAAAAGCCATTTGATTTAAATTAAAAAGAATTCTATTTACCTGTCACTTAAATAAGAGGAAATTATTTGGTTTTGTAAGAAGTCAATAAAATAAATGAACATATCTCTAGAAAACAGATATGCACACTAAGTTAAAAATAATAGTGCTTAAGCTGTTCAGCAAACATTTGTAAAATTCCTTGCCATCAGCTAGCTCTGGAGTTCTGCTACGTGAGTAAGGCCATGTATGTTACTGCTCAGAGTACTGACGCAAAGCAATTGTCCCCTTCATCTCCATTTTTTGCCATTGATATGTCATGCTATGTTGTTTAGAGATACATAAATGGCCCGACATGAAGGCCTTGTTTTGTGTGTATATGGGTGACTGTGATTTAACTTTCAAATCAGATGGCTCCTGATTTACAATGATTCAACTTATGATATATTTGGCAATGATGTGAAAGTGAAAGTGATTCAGTAGAAACTGTACTTTGAATTTTGAATTTGGGTCTTTATAAAAAGGGCCAGTGACATGTGGTATGGTGCCGTCTTGTGATGCTGGGCAGGGGCAGTGAGCCACAGCTCCCAGTCAACTAGAAGATTACATGGGTGAACACCTGATATTCTTACAACCATTCTATATATAACCATTCTTCTTTTTTTAGTGTAATATTTAATAAATTGCATGTGATATTTGATACTTTGTTATAAAATAGGCTTTGTTTAAGATGATTTTGCCTAAATGCAGGCAAATGTAAGTTTAAATAAGCTTAAGGTAAGCTATGATATTTGATAGTTTAGGGGTATTAAATGCATTTTCAGTTTTTTATGTGTGTCTCTGGACATAGCCCCCTTGTAAGCTGAAGAACATCTCTATATGTATATGTAGCCTTGGTATGGTTTACATATTATTGGCATGAAACATCTAGAACAGTACGTGTGCCATATAATTATCTACAACATCAAACAAGTTTCTTGAAAACTTGTGCCAAAGGGGTTATGTCTTTAAGGATTCTTATTTCAGAAAGGTTCTCTCAAACGTAAGATTGTTCAGAAGTTAAGTGAAAATCTGACCAAATTCAACATTTTTCCATTTTCCCTAGTGAGCAAAGATAGCTAAAATCTATCTGCCATTTTCAACACTGTACTCAACGACTGTAATTCTAATTTAAGAACAGATTATTTATATCAAAACCACATGTTGGCCTAATCTTACACAATATTCATAAATCTCACTCAGAGCCTTGGACCCTTTTATTTGTTGAGTCTATATGATACTACGGACTTTCATCTTTTCTGACCTCATAGCTTCATGTTTGTCTATACTTTTAAAAATACATGCATCAGTTCCATTGTAAAATGTCTGGGTTATAAAATGTGCTATGCTATCAAAATGGTACTAGAACATACAAATGACCTGATGTAATGAACTGGACCAGATTGCCAGATATCACATTTCATACCAGAAAGATTCAGTGTTAAGTTTTAAAATGGCCAGCTATACTTCGACTGAATTATAACTCATTCAACTTCTTTCTTTGTGTACAGTATTATACATTAGTCAGTACTATAGTAAATAAGTACTTTGGACAGATGTAAATATGCTGTAATAAAAAATGTTTTTCTTCTTTCTTTTAGTCCTTTTTACTTGTAAGACTATCCACAAATACTATGCCTCCCCCAAAATGATTTGCAATCCAAATTTTTCTCTAAATGAATTTATAGCACAGAAAAAAATATATATATACACTTACAGTAGACATGTTCAAAAATAGTTACACAACAGCTGGGCCCTAAATGTAAGCAGTATAGTTGTTTTGTTTTGTTTTGTTTTCTTTAAAAACAAAGAGAGGTTATGTGAAATATTGGAATTTTATTTCGAGGCCTAGTATTTCAAGACAGTTAACTACACTTACAGTGTCAACAGCCTCTTGTTGGCAGTATGATTTTATTGGCTCCATGGAATATCAGCAAGAATTTACTATTGTTTCTTTCTTTTATGACACTCACAGAAAAACAAATTGACACATTTGCTCAAGACCAACCAGAATCATTTTAACCTATCAAAATTGATGGGAGGCCTTCACTGCCAAAGTCACTGCTGGGTTTTCACAATTCATTGCAGACAATCTGCTACTCCCATTATGATAAAGGAGAGAAGAGTCATAATCAGGGAAGAAAGCTAGATTAAAATACTTGTAATTATCATTCAATTATTTAGCCTGCTATAGGATTATTATTATTAGTGTCATTTGATAATTTTCTCTCATTTTATTAAACACAACTGTGAGTAATTACCCTACCTAATATTTCTCTGTATTGGCTGACAAGCTAGCAAACATTCATGAAAATATCCATTAGCCACACATATAAAATGCTGCATTATGATGCTGTTGAATCAGAACATACCACTACCTGATCCTGTAGCTCTTTGAGGATTTGCAAATCAATTAATTCTATGTTTATTGGATTCTTCCCATACAATTAGAAAATGTATAATAGAGTCCATGAACATTATTAGTTGTACCATTTTAAACCAGCAATCACACTTTGATTTTTACAACAAAACCAGAAATATAAACACACACATTTGGATCAGTTTTCTGTTAGTCTGTCTGGACTTCAAAATCCTATTCCTCAAGATAATGCACACCAAAGTTCTGGATTAAACAAGAAATTAGATGGCACCTGAACACTTGGTTTAATATTCTCCAAAGGACTATGCAACTTATTTCTTACATTATGACATTGCTTTACATAGATCCACACTTTTATAATGTTAGTATTTTTAATAATCAATAAAGTCAATTAATCATGATTAAAAATCAAACATAAAAATTTCTACTTTTTGCTTTTGCCCCCTCCATTTAGAACTTATTTATAGCCTGATAATTCAAAGGTCCCGATGTTTATGAAAATCTGGACAGAAATAGCTCTAAGATCCCATTTAGAACTTGATATTAATCTAAGTCTTTTGGCTCCATTTATCCTGAGAGCAAAGAGTAGGACAAAGGATTTGAGTACTGTTAGTTTATCTGGGAGATTATCCAAGGTAGAAAAGAATGGGAAAGTGATACAGTGAAGAAGCAACTTTATCAAAGAGGTACATTGTTGATATAATTGTTGTGGATAGAAAATGAAGGCTTGCTTTTACTGAAAGGTCCTGAGAAACTGCTTTACGTTGTCCTCATGAAGACCTGAAAACTGACAATTTTATCTATGGTTCTTATTTCCACTTCACTGAGAGCTGTCCTCAGAGGACATTAACTCTCCTACACTTTTGGGTTGTGTTGGACACATTCGAAAATGAGAGAGAAAACATGAGATGCTATCAGTGTTAAGTAACTGCAATTCCCATGGAACTATCCACCACAGGTTTGGCTATAATCAGGTGTTGGGCCTTGATATCAGAGGGATTTGAGGCAGTATCATTTTAGGTTAATCATTATATCTGAAATTTCCAAAAACTTCAACTGATGAAACTTTGATTATAAATCTATAAATATAACAATAAATCTACAGTATTCAAATTATTTTCATAGAAATACACAGACAAAGCATCAATTGATTCATATTTAAATGTTACAAAATACTGAACTGAAAGAATTTGGTCATATAACAACGTGTAAGAAGTAGAACTTAGGTCTAAGTTAGAACTCAGGATGCATTGGAGAATCAGTTAAGAAATTGAATGGAGGGACGCCTCAGTGGGTTAAGCCACTGTCTTTGGATCAGGTTATGATCCTAGGCTCCTAGGATCGAGCCCCAAATCGGGCTTTCTCTCTGCCTGCCTCTCTGCCTGCTTGTCCTCTCTCTCTGTCAAATAAAAAAATAAAATCTTAAAAAAAGAAATTGAATAGGTTTGCTAAAAATCAGTGACTTTGTGTTCACGTGTGGCTATGTAGGAATTTTTAAATCTCTCTAAGAAGTTATTAAATTTGATTATATAATGGCAGTAAAGGATGGAGAAAAGCAAAGTACAAACCCCATAAAGACAAAGGCACTGAGTATGAGAAAAGAGTAATAGATAAGAAGAATCAATGCATTTGAGGAAAGTGGGAATTGAAATACACAATGATTGTTGACTTTTTTAGATGGAGAAAAAAACTAGCTTGCAAGAAGGAAATAACAGAAGACATGTTGTGATGTGAGACAGAATCCTAGAAAAGGCAGTAACGTGGAATGAAGGAGTAGGGAGAGCATATCAGGTAATTTGGATAGGAAGGAGTTAGGAGGTAATTGCTTGATAAATTTTATATGGCCCACTTAAATGCACAGATTTCTCTTCTTTAATTTATATGGAGAACAGGGTGTCCTTTCTCTTCACTTTCAGAGAACCAGAGGTGTACTCTTTCAGACTGAAAACCTGAAATGCTCAGGACTCAGTTGCTTAAGCACAGCTGAGAGGACATATTTCAATTAAGATTTACATTTTGTTGTATGTAGTAGACTTTCAAAAGTGGTTTAACCATATTTTTTCATTTAACAAGAAGACTACAGAGAGTGTTTTCTGGTGTTGGTTCAGAGTCTTCAGAAAGTCAAGTGAACTATCTTAGAGGTTTTCATGGCTTTTTATTCACAGTTGCAAAAATTGCTGTTGGAGTTCTCACTATTAAGCCCACATTCTGGCAGAAAGATAGAGGTAAAAGAGCATGATAGCTTGTACGACTGATACTTTGTCATATGCTTACAATATAACTAGAAAAGAGACAATAAAATATTTGATGTTGTTTTAAGTTTCCTTGTTGTCAATCCCTCAGTGCTTTCTGATATTAAAGGAAAAAGTAGATGGATATTGACCTGGCAAATATCAACACCTGTCAGTCTCTCTTGGACAACCAATTTCTCTATAATCTCTTTTATCCAGTAAAAAAAAAAATAAAATATATTCATAACCTACACTGTGCCATCTCAAGTTACTGCACCAAGATAAAATTACAATGATTTTCAGTTGTTCTAAATGGACAGAATACCCTTCCTAATGATATCATGTCTTATAAGATAGATAATTGGCTTGCTACCAATATACCCAGATGTGACTGTGGAGAGACAGGAAAAAAATAATAATATTTATTTATTCCTTGGGTTGACCCTGTTTTCACAGATGCATTACTATTAGAAAACGTTGGTTTGGGACATTGGAATGAATTTACTTAATGGGTCTGTATGTAATTGGGTTGGAGGAAATTTGTAATTTCTACAATAATTATTAGAATTCTATCTTATTCTCTTTTGTTAATTTTTACATGTTAAAAAAGCCAACGTTTTTGTCTAGCAGACAAGATCTTAAATCCTAACAAAACTCAATTTTTTTCTTTTTTTTTTAAGTTTGAGGGCCTCATCTTCTCCCATGCTGCTTTAAATACAACTCAAAAAAAAAGGAGCTAAGTGGGGCAGTAAGAACATACTTTTTTTTTATTTCATTTATCTGATTTTTAATTAAAAAATTAAAGATTGTATTTATTTATTTGAGAGAGAGAGCATGAGTGGGGCAGGGGGAGGTAGCTGCAAAGAGAGACTGAGAAGTATACTCCCTAATGAGCAGGAAGCCCGATATGGAGCTCGATCCCAGGATCCTGACGGAGATCATGACCAGAGACAAAGGCATATATATACATGTGCAAAATCCCTTTCATTCTGGGAAACAATACTTTACAAGAGATGTTTGAAAAAGTACTGTGGAATCAACTTTAATTGGAGAAACAAAAATTTAATTGACTTTTGTAAAGCTACAGGGATCCAAATGATGGGAATCCCAGCCCGTTTAGGTTGTGGGCCACAGAGTATTCTTCTCTGTAATATTTTATTTTCTTCCATGTCTACTAACTCCAGTCCAAGGTCACTGATCTCTTTTTAGATAGTGCACCTGTTTCTCCATGGGGTTGTTTCTGGGAGTTGCAGGTATGGCACCTGATGGCAAGCCCAAGTCTGCCCTTGGGACAGGTGGCCAAGGAGATGCTTTCCCCTTGGGACCAGAGGCACAGGACAGGCCTGCTTTCTGCCTAGACTCCTTCTTCAGAGTGGAGCACGTGTCTCTGCCCTAGTCGTCCCCTCATGTCTCCTTAGCAGCCAGGCTTCCATCTCTCAGCACAGGGAGCGGGTGACACTTGTCTTGCCACCAGCCTGCTGTTCGTGCCACGTCAGGCTATCCTGCTTCCCGAGCGTTTCCCGACCCCAAGGCCAATGGCTCCTTCTCTTCTCTGGGGGCGGCGTGCTGCGACTTCCCCACACTTGGCTTCTCTCTCAGGCAGAGGGGATGTAGGGCAAAGAGTATTTCGCTCCATGCGGGTATCTTCCACCAAGCCGTGGAGACTAGCTCAGGCAAGCAGCAGCAGCATCCCCAAACCCAACTCAGATTTCCCAAGGAACGCTGTGCTTTCCCAGGGGAGATGCCCAGGCAAAGAGGCTTCCACGGTATGCGGGTTTCTCCCACCGCGAGTCTGGGATCAGGCAAGCAGCAGCAGCCCGCAGAACATTTCTCAGCGAATGCTGTGCTTTCTCAGAGGCTTTGGCTTGGAGCTAACAGCACAGGAAAGGCCTGCGTTCTGCCCAGACCGCTTCCTCAGAGGGGAGCACGCACCCCTGCCCGAGTCCTCCCCTCATTTCAACTTGGCAGGAGCTTCCATCTCTCCACACAGGGAGCCTGGGACACTTGTCTTGCCACCGGCCTGCTGTTCGTGCCACGGCAGGCTATCCTGCTTCCCGAGCGTTTCCCGACCCCAAGGCCAAGGGCTCTCTCTCTTCTCCGGTGGTGGCGTGCTGTGCCTTCCACACACTTGCTCCTGGGGAGAGCGGTGATGGACGTTTGCAACCACGCTTCTCTCTCAGGCAGAAGGGATGCTAGGGCAAAGAGTATTTTGCTCCATGCGGGTATCTTCCACCGCATCCCCAAACGCAACTCAGATTTCCTAATGAATGCTGTGCTTTCCCAGGGCAGATGAGAAGACAAAGAGGCTTTCGCTGTATGCGTGTTTCTCCCACCGCGTGACTGGGCTCAGGCAATCAGCAGCAACCCGCAGAACATTTCTCAGCGAATGCTGTGCTTTCGCAGATGCTTTGGCTTGGAGCGAACAGGAATTCGCCGCTGCTTCCTCAGCAAGGCTTCAGTCGCGTCAGGGATGAAAAGCTGCGGGAGAGCTGGTGCCTCTTGGGCCTTGCTTTCCCAGGCTCTGTGTTGGCGTCCTGGGTTCACCCTGCCAGGCCGAAATAAGTAGACACAGCCACAACCCTGCAGTAGCTTGCGGAGCCTAGGATGGCACCCTATGTAAACTACCATTTCCCAGGGTAGGCATCGCTTGGCCTTTTACTCTGGCGCTCAGGCGGACTCGCAGACTAGGCCAGTGCTTTCCCACAGGAAAGGAGAGGTGACAAGATCCCTGCACACCGCCCGTGCACTGAATAGGGAGCTTTGTGGGACTTTCTCCACCCCTTCCCCTTAAACCCCGTGCCTCCTCCAAGCTTCCACATCCTGGAGGAAGACTTCATCTGACTTCCCGTTATTTCGGGGAGCTGTTTCTGCGAGTTCAGCGTAGGCGCCTGGTGGCTAGCGCATGTCTGCCCCAGGGACAGGTGGCCAAGGAGCTGCTGTCTCCTTGGTCCCAGAGGCTCAGGACTGGCATGATTTCTGCCCAGACTCCTTCCTAAGAGTGGAGAATGTCTGCCCCATGTCTTATAAGACATGATATCATTAGGAAGGGTATTCTGTCCATTTGTAATTTTATCTTGGTGCAGTAACTTGAGATGGCACAGTGTAGGTTATGAATATATTTTATTTTTTTTTTTACTGGGAAGAAGAGATTATAGAGAAATTGGTTATCAAAGAGAGACTGACAGGTGTTGATATTTGCCAGGTCAATATCCATCTACTTTTTCCTTTAATATCAGAAAGCACTGAGGGATTGACAACAAGGAAACTTAAAACAACATCAAATATTTTATTGTCTCTTTTCTAGTTATATTGTAAGCATATGACAAAGTATCAGTCGTACAAGCTATCATGCTCTTTTACCTCTATCTTTCTGCCAGAAATGTGGGCTTAACAGTGAGAACTCCAACAGCAATTTTTGCAACTGTGAATAAAAAGCCATGAAAACCTCTAAGATAGTTCACTTGACTTTCTGAAGACTCTGAACCAACACCAGAAAACACTCTCTGTAGTCTTCTTGTTAAATGAAAAAATATGGTTAAACCACTTTTGAAAGTCTACTACATACAGCAAAATGTAAATCTTAATGAAATATGTCCTCTCAGCTGTGCTTAAGCAACTGAGTCCTGAACTTTTCAGGTTTTCAGTCTGAAAGAGTACACCTCTGGTTCTCTGAAAGTGAAGAGAAAGGACACCCTGTTCTCCATATAAATTAAAGAAGAGAAATCTGTGCATTTAAGTGGGCCATATAAAATTTATCAAGCAATTACCTCCTAACTCCTTCCTATCCAAATTACCTGATATGCTCTCCCTACTCCTTCATTCCACGTTACTGCCTTTTCTAGGATTCTGTCTCACATCACAACATGTCTTCTGTTATTTCCTTCTTGCAAGCTAGTTTTTTTTCTCCATCTAAAAAAGTCAACAATCATTGTGTATTTCAATTCCCACTTTCCTCAAATGCATTGATTCTTCTTATCTATTACTCTTTTCTCATACTCAGTGCCTTTGTCTTTATGGGGTTTGTACTTTGCTTTTCCCCATCCTTTACTGCCATTATATAATCAAATTTAATAACTTCTTAGAGAGATTTAAAAATTCCTACATAGCCACACGTGAACACAAAGTCACTGATTTTTAGCAAACCTATAAGATAGTCAGATATCCATTCAATCACTTTTTTTAAAGATTTTATTTTTTTATTTGACAGAGAGAGAGGACAAGCAGGCAGAGAGGCAGGCAGAGAGAAAGCCCGATTTGGGGCTCGATCCCAGGACCCTAGGATCATGACCTGAGCCGAAGACAGTGGCTTAACCCACTGAGCCACCCAGGTGTCCCTCCATTCAATTTCTTAACTGATTCTCCAATGCATCCTGAGTTCTAACTTAGACCTAAGTTCTACTTCTTACACGTTGTTATATGACCAAATTCTTTCAGTTCAGTATTTTGTAACATTTAAATATTAATCAATTGATGCTTTGTCTGTGAAAATAATTTGAATACTGTAGATTTATTGTTATATTTATAGATTTATAATCAAAGTTTCATCAGTTGAAGTTTTTGGAAATTTCAGATATAATGATTAACCTAAAATGATACTGCCTCAAATCCCTCTGATATCAAGGCCCAACACCTGATTATAGCCAAACCTGTGGTGGATAGTTCCATGGGAATTGCAGTTACTTAACACTGATAGCATCTCATGTTTTCTCTCTCATTTTAGAATGTGTCCAACACAACCCAAAAGTGTAGGAGAGTTAATGTCCTCTGAGGACAGCTCTCAGTGAAGTGGAAATAAGAACCATAGATAAAATTGTCAGTTTTCAGGTCTTCATGAGGACAACGTAAAGCAGTTTCTCAGGACCTTTCAGTAAAGCAAGCCTTCATTTTCTATCCACAACAATTATATCAACAATGTACCTCTTTGACAAAGTTGCTTCTTCACTGTATCACTTTCCCATTCTTTTCTACCTTGGATAATCTCCCAGATAAACTAACAGTACTCAAATCCTTTGTCCTACTCTTTGCTCTCAGGATAAATGGAGCCAAAAGACTTAGATTAATATCAAGTTCTAAATGGGATCTTAGAGCTATTTCTGTCCAGATTTTCATAAACATCGGGACCTTTGAATTATCAGGCTATAAATAAGTTCTAAATGGAGGGGGCAAAAGCAAAAAGTAGAAATTTTTATGTTTGATTTTTAATCATGATTAATTGACTTTATTGATTATTAAAAATACTAACATTATAAAAGTGTGGATCTATGTAAAGCAATGTCATAATGTAAGAAATAAGTTGCATAGTCCTTTGGAGAATATTAAACCAAGTGTTCAGGTGCCATCTAATTTCTTGTTTAATCCAGAACTTTGGTGTGCATTATCTTGAGGAATAGGATTTTGAAGTCCAGACAGACTAACAGAAAACTGATCCAAATGTGTGTGTGTTTATATTTCTGGTTTTGTTGTAAAAATCAAAGTGTGATTGCTGGTTTAAAATGGTAAAACTAATAATGTTCATGGACTCTATTATAAATTTTCTAATTGTATGGGAAGAATCCAATAAACATAGAATTAATTGACTTGCAAATCCTCAAAGAGCTACAGGATCAGGTAGTGGTATGTTCTGATTCAACAGCATCATAATGCAGCATTTTATATGTGTGGCTAATGGATATTTTCATGAATGTTTGCTAGCTTGTCAGCCAATACAGAGAAATATTAGGTAGGGTAATTACTCACAGTTGTGTTTAATAAAATGAGAGAAAATTATCAAATGACACTAATAATAATAATCCTATAGCAGGCTAAATAATTCAATGATAATTACAAGTATTTTAATCTAGCTTTCTTCCCTGATTATGACTCTTCTCTCCTTTATCATAATGGGAGTAGCAGATTGTCTGCAATGAATTGTGAAAACCCAGCAGTGACTTTGGCAGTGAAGGCCTCCCATCAATTTTGATAGGTTAAAATGATTCTGGTTGGTCTTGAGCAAAGGTGTCAATAGGTTTTTCTGTGAGTGTCATAAAAGAAAGAAACAATAGTAAATTCTTGCTGTTATTCCATGGAGCCAATAAAATCATACTGCCAACAAGAGGCTGTTGACACCGTAAGTGTAGTTAACTGTCTTGAAATACTAGGCCTCGAAATAAAATTCCAATATTTCACATAACCTCTCTTTTTTTTTAAAGAAAACAAAACAAAACAAAACAAAACAAGTATACTGCTTACATTTAGGGCCCAGCTGTTGTGTAACTATTTTTGAACATGTCTACTGTAAGTGTATATATATATTTTTTTCTGTGCTATAAATTCATTTAGAGAAAAATTTGGATTGCAAATCATTTTGGGGGAGGCATAGTATTTGTGGATAGTCTTACAAGTAAAAAGGACTAAAAGAAAGAAGAAAAACATTTTTTATTACAGCATATTTACATCTGTCCAAAGTACTTATTTACTATAGTACTGACTAATGTATAATACTGTACACAAAGAAAGAAGTTGAATGAGTTATAATTCAGTCGAAGTATAGCTGGCCATTTTAAAACTTAACACTGAATCTTTCTGGTATGAAATGTGATATCTGGCAATCTGGTCCAGTTCATTACATCAGGTCATTTGTATGTTCTTAGTACCATTTTGATAGCATAGCACATTTTATAACCCAGACATTTTACAATGGAACTGATGCATGTATTTTTAAAAGTATAGACATACATGAAGCTATGAGGTCAGAAAAGATGAAAGTCCGTAGTATCATATAGACTCAACAAATAAAAGGGTCCAAGGCTCTGAGTGAGATTTATGAATATTGTGTAAGATTAGGCCAACATGTGGTTTTGATATAAATAATCTGTTCTTAAATTAGAATTACAGTCGTTGAGTACAGTGTTGAAAATGGCAGATAGATATTAGCTATCTTTGCTCACTTGGGAAAATGGAAAAATGTTGAGTTTGGTCAGATTTTCACTTAACTTCTGAACAATCTTACGTTTGAGAGAACCTTTCTGAAATAAGAATCCTTAAAGACATAACCCCTTTGGCACAAGTTTTCAAGAAACTTGTTTGATGTTGTAGATAATTATATGGCACACGTACTGTTCTAGATGTCTCATGCCAATAATATGTAAACCATACCAAGGCTACATATACATATAGAGATGTTCTTCAGCTTACAGGGGGGCTATGTCCAGAGACACACATAAAAAACTGAAAATGCATTTAATACCCCTAAACTATCAAATATCATAGCTTACCTTAAGCTTATTTAAACTTACATTTGCCTGCATTTAGGCAAAATCATCTTAAACAAAGCCTATTTTATAACAAAGTATCAAATATCACATGCAATTTATTAAATATTACACTAAAAAAAGAAGAATGGTTATATATAGAATGGTTGTAAGAATATCAGGTGTTCACCCCTTTAATCTTCTAGTTGACTGGGAGCTGTGGCTCACTGCCCCTGCCCAGCATCACAAGACGGCACCATACCACATGTCACTGGCCCTTTTTATAAAGACCCAAATTCAAAATTCAAAGTACAGTTTCTACTGAATCACTTTCACTTTCACATCATTGCCAAATATATCATAAGTTGAATCATTGTAAATCAGGAGCCATCTGATTTGAAAGTTAAATCACAGTCACCCATATACACACAAAACAAGGCCTTCATGTCGGGCCATTTATGTATCTCTAAACAACATAGCATGACATATCAATGGCAAAAAATGGAGATGAAGGGGACAATTGCTTTGCGTCAGTACTCTGAGCAGTAACATACATGGCCTTACTCACGTAGCAGAACTCCAGAGCTAGCTGATGGCAAGGAATTTTACAAATGTTTGCTGAACAGCTTAAGCACTATTATTTTTAACTTAGTGTGCATATCTGTTTTCTAGAGATATGTTCATTTATTTTATTGACTTCTTACAAAACCAAATAATTTCCTCTTATTTAAGTGACAGGTAAATAGAATTCTTTTTAATTTAAATCAAATGGCTTTTTAGGGAAAATATACAAAAATTCTGAAACTTGTATTGCTTATGAATCTTTTATTGGAATCCTTATCAAGTTGTATTTTCCAAGTTGTTCCTAAATAATCTTCAATGAATTGTAAATATTTTTTGGATTTTATTCAAAGCTGTTAACACACAATTTCACTTTGTTAAATATAGTGCTAAACGGTCAACCAAAACTTTGTGTCTTTTTTTTTTCACTACCACATCCTCCATCTACTGACTGGATTCTCTCCCCAACTAGCACATATATAACATTGTCTATCTTTAGGATAAGGAAGGGTCATCTTTTGTCTTTATTCTATTCCTCGTATGCTTCTGAACTTGTTGAATTTTAATAGAATCACGCCATAAGCATCACATATTTGAATCCCCTTTAAATAGTAAACAGTGCACAACCAGAGCATACCTTCAAAGCTATCAATATACTTACACTGATATATTACTTTTGTATTTTTGTAAATTAAAATAATGAAATTATAGAACAAGAGTTTCAGGTGGTAGGTGTTGTAAGTTTTACCGAAACTGACTTTTGTCAAACTCGTTATTGTCATCATATGTGTCAAGTAGTTTTCTCAGGTTTATTTTTAGAATATCATTGTATAATGAATATTTACACTGATATCTAGTATAAAAATCTTGCAATTTATTTTAGAAACATTAAGATATTGGAAATCAATCTATTTCTTTAATTCATTAAAGACATTTTTGGCTTGTTCCCAGTACTTTCTTACTGGTTAAAAAATGAATTTGAAGTAGTCTGAATTTCATTATTATATGGCACTTTATATTTAATGAATACAAAGAGGATATTGTATATTAGCTATCTGAGAAGAATTCATTTTTTAAATTTTATTTATTTGTGAGTGAGAGAGAGCACAAGCAGGGGGAGCAGCAGAGTGAGGGAGACGCAAACTCCCAGCTAAGCAGGGAATCTGTTGCAAAACTGAGTCCCAGGACACTAAGATCATGACCTGAGCTAAAGGCTCAGGCGTTTAACTGACTGAGCCACCCAGGTGTCCCAATCTGAGAAGAGTTCTGTATGTTATTCCTATTCATATGAAGTTTAAAGTCTAGGTAATTAACTTAATATTTTAGTGGCTATTACATAGATAGCACTCTGTTCCAGGCAGAGAGTAAGAAAGAAATATTAAATCAACCATATTCTATGCATTCTAAATGAAAATAATTAATCAATCATAATAAATCCTTCTATTTATGGAATATGAACTTATAAGCTTTCCTCCATATGAACAATGCCAAATACCAGAATAAAAGGTCATCTAATACAAATAAAGGATAGAATTAAAGAATTCTGGTAAGCCATTTAATTTTGAAAAATGGTGCTATATTGTTGCTGAGTTGTGGTTTTCAGTTACATAATATCTGATAAGTGTAGAAGTAACGTGAGTGTTACGTGAGATGAGAAATGGTATATAATTAAGATATTTTTAAAAGTACAGATAAATACAAATTTGTAAACATAGCATTATGGAGGAATAAAAATAACTGATAGCTACACACTCTAAATTGAATAAATCTTGGAAAGTTAATAGAGAAGTAAAACAAGGACAGTGCAAAAAGTATGGTACATTTTTATGAAGTTCAAACAAATTCTGTGAAACCATAGATGAACTTAAAGATACTATTATGTATCAAATATTGTAAAAATTAATCAAGGAAATAGCAAACATAAAATAACCAAAGCATACAAACTTGGGTAGATACAATAGGTGTGACCATGTTCTACTTCATAAAGAGATGAGTTAATAGACAAATAGAAGTAACTAGACTTTTTAGAAGTTAATAAAACTTTGCCTTGTTATTTCTTAGTAATAGAAAATATATGGTTTTCTAACAAAAACCCTTATCTTAAAAATATTTTAAAAAAATTTCAGGCTACTCATAAGGTTCTATTTACTATTCCACTGAAGGAAAAGCTGGTTGTTGTAGTTGTAGTTGTTTATTTTAGTCTCCTCCTAGTTTTTATTATTATAATGTGGAATGAGGAATGTTAGATTGAAAAGTGAATTATTTTATAGACTAAAATCATTACTTGATTCACCTCCTAGTACAGCAGATGGAACTCCTGAAAACATGCCCTTTTGCCTTATAGAAGAGTAACAGTTATGCTTACTTCTGAAACATGCTTGGTGGTGGCCCTAAATAGTGACACCATAGTAAACATTTTGAATATTTGCAATTAATTTTTATAGTCATAGGGCTCCAAAAGGCACTGCTGGTATCTTAGCAGGTATTTCAATAAAGCTAAAAGTTGCCTGACTGTTTAAAAATATTAACAAGGCACAAAACATGGCAGAAGTATTGTCCTCAGATATTATTTTTTTCCATATGCTCCTGATTCCAGACATGACAAGTTATTTTTAAAAAAATTTTTTATAAAAGATTTTATTTATTTATTTGACAGAGATCACAAGTAGGCAGGGTCAGGAAGAGAGAGAGGAGGAAGCATGCTCCCTTCTGAGCTGAGGGCCCGATGTGGGACTGGATCCAAGGAACCTGGGATACTGACTTGAGCCGAAGGCAGAGGCTTCAACCCACTGAGCCACCCAGGCACCCCCATGACAAGATATTTTTTTTTAAAGATTTTATTTATTTATTTGACAGAGAGAGATTACAAGTAGGCAGAGAGGCAGGCAGAGATAGAGAGGAGGTAGCAGGCTCCCCCATGAGCAGAGAGCCTGATGTGGGGCTCCCAGGACCCTGAGATCATGACCTGAGCTGAAGGCAGCGGCTTAACCCACTGAGCCACCCAGGCACCCGACAAGTATTTTTCATAGATATATATACAATGTTATTGCCAGTTATAAGAAAAATGGTTCTGCTATTTTTAAGCTTTTTTAACAATTACATAATTTTTTTAAATTAAAATTTTATTTTTTAATGTTTTACTTTTCTTTCTTTTTTTAAAAATTTTATTTATTTATTTGACAGACAGAGATCACAAGTAGGCAGAGAGAGAGAGAGAGAGAAGCAGGCTTCCTGCGGAGCAGAGAGCCCCATGCAGGGCTCGATCCCAGGACCCTGAGATCATGACCCGAGCCAAAGGCAGCAGCCTAAACAACTGAGCCACCCAGGTGCCCCTATTCCATTTTGTAAGAAGTTTACCATTTATAAAATGGTAATTTTCTCATTGTGTCTTCCCCTCTCATTGCTTTATTTAGAATAAAAAATTTCACAATAAACATAACGGATGCTTTCCTTTTGATGGTCCCTTTTTTGGTCATATTGTATATGAGCCATGACAATTAGTTTTACAAAATTTATTGATGTTTGTTGATATGTTTTATCATAACTAATTTTCCCTCCCTTATCTAGATTCCCCAGCTTTCAGACAGGTGGACACTTCAATAAACCATACTCAAGGTATGTATCAAGTACTTCTTAAACATTCTCTCAGATCCTTGAGGTCTCATTTTGCCTAGGGATTTGCAATAGGTTCTGCCAGAGGCACCACTGTGACAACTGATGTCCATGGTCTATCTCCTGCTAAGCTCAAGAGGTCACTGGTTTCCAAGTTTATCTATACAATTAATGCATTCCAGCAAGAGTTTTTTTTTTTAATATTAACAAACTTATTTAAAAGTTGATATGGAGAGGCAAAGACAAACAATAGTCAACATAGTGTTGAAGGAGAACAAAGACTGAGGACTGCCTTCAAAGTTTACCATAACGATGGGGCGCCTGGGTGGCTCAGTGGGTTAAGCCTCTACCTTCAGCTCAGGTCATGATCCCAGGGGCCTGGGATCGAGTCCCACATTGGGCTCTCTGCTCAGCAGGGAGCCTGCTTCTCCTCATCTCTCTCTCTGTCTGTCTCTCTGCCTATTTGTGATCTCTCTCTCTCTGTCAAATAAATAAATAAAATCTTAAAAAAAAAGTATACCCTAACGATAATTGTAAGCAAGATATTGTAATACCACAGAAAGACTAGATTAAAGGAACGGAATATATATTATCAATTATATTTTATATTTAATATAAAAGCAAAAGTAATACAAGAGAGCAAAATACAATCTGTTAAACAAATGGTTCTGGAGTAATGGTGAAGCTAAATGTAAAAGTATAAAATAAAAATAAAATAAAATAATAAAATAAAATAAATCCAGACAGATATCATACCTTCTTCACAAAAATTAACTCAGATTGGATTATAAACCTAAACATGAAACATGTAGAAGGTAATATACAAGAAAATTTAAATGACCTTGGTTTTAGAAATAACTTTAGCTACAAAAGCACAAGCACTGAATTTAAAAATGTCTACTCTGTGAAACACAATGCCAAGAGAATGAAAAGGCAAAGCACAGACTATGGGAAAAAATTTGCAAAATACACATCTGGCAAAGGACTGTTAATCTAAAATACACAAAGACACCTTAAAACTCAACAATGGGGGAAAAACCTGATTAAAAATGAGCCAAAGACCTTAGCAGATACCTCACAAAAGAAAATATTACAGATGGCAAATAAGCATATAAAAAGATGCTTACATCATATGTCATCAGGAAAATGCAAATTAAAACAAAAAAGAGACACCAGTACATACCCAGAATCCAGAACACTGACAACAGAACACAAAATGTTGGTGAGGATGTGGAGCAACAGGAATGTTCTTCCATGCCTATTGAGAATAAAGAATGGAAAACAACTTGGCAGTTTCTTACAAAACTAAACATATTCTTGCCAGATGATTCAGCAGTAGCAGTTCTTGGTATTTATCCAAAGAAGATGAAATCTATACCCACAAAGATGTCTATAGTAGTTTTATTCATTACTGACAAAAGCTTGGAAGCAACCAAGATATCCTTCCATAGGTGAAAGGTCAAATAAAGTGTAGTACATGCAAACAATGGAATATTATTTAATGCTAGAGAAATGAATTACCAAGCCATGAAAAGATATGGATATAAATATTTAATAAATATTTGATCTTAGGCTTCTACCAGTCTATCAAAAGGATTAGTATATTTTAACAGTGAATGCTCAGCATTCACGAATTTACCTAATAAAATATTTTGGGTTCAATATTTTAAATACTTCAACCTCTATGATTATATTCCTAATAATTTTGAATTGGGGTAAATAAACCTTAATTTTTTGTAACTTGTTTCTTATTGCAAAAGAGCTCAATGAAATTTTAGAAAATAAAATTTTACAAAAAAAATTTAGTTTACTATTCCCAAATAATTTAAAACTTTACCTTATATTCAAATACATATATTTTTCTAAATTGATTTATATGCTACTAAAACCAAAAACTTTTAGTTATACTAGATGTCATATCATGCAATCAATGCCAGAAAGCCATCTGGCGATGACTTGTCTTAAATAGAGTTAAGATGGGTGTTATTACAATGCAAGATGGAAACAAAGATAGTATAACAATTGAGTGTTACATAACTTTTCTGTTTGGATCAAGTTACTAATCTACAAAAGGCTTTTATCGGTGACAGACTTGGGAATTTATCAAAACTTTTAAACGAGCATGTGCGACTCATTCCTAGAAAACAACCCAATCAATAACACTTTATTTAGATTAAATCATGACTATTTCTCCATTTGAATAAAAAAGGTAGCAACCCCAATAAGTTTATTGAACATGAAAAGTTGAAATGCTATAATGCTCCTAAGGAATTAAATGATCCAGTCATGAATTACAAAAAAAAGGATATAAATTACCAAAGTGTTTGTATAATTGGAATGTACAACTGCCCATTATCGTTCAATAGTGTAGGCTTGTACAAGAACTCTATAAAAGAACTCCACTTCTAAAGCGTGGAAAATATGTTCCCTTTCCACCTATATACAACTATGAAGCCATTCATTTAGCTTTTAAAAATCCACTTAATACAGGCTTTTTACTCATTTGAACAGACAGCAGGGCTCTATTCTTATGGCTTACATCTGAAGGATAGACGTATAGCGTAAGAGGTAAAGCCCATAAAGGAGCCCAATAATAACAACAAAATACAGTTTAGTGATCCCTTACAATCTTCCAGCTACCTTTCTGAGAATACTTCAATTAATCAAACATATAAAATACCTGACCACAAAGAGCTTACATTTTTTTGAAATATAATAGTGAAATAAACCAATAATAGAGGGGCACCTCGGTGGCTCAGACCATTGAGTGACTGCCTTTGGCTTGGGTCATGATCTCAGGGTCCTGGGATGTAACTCCCCGCAGGCTTTCTAGGCAGTGGGGTTTTTCTTCTTCCTCTGTGCCCCCTCCCAATTCTCTCTGTCTCCAATAAGAAAATAAACCAGTAATAGAATAATGATGGATGGGTGATGGTGATAAGTGTTACAAAGAAATACAAGAATGGAAAAACCATTGGAGAATGCTGGGATGAAAGTTAATTTTATTTTGGGTTGGGTAGTTATATCTCATTTATGAGATGATATTTGCACAAAGACCCAGGAAGTGAAGGAGGGTGTTATACAAATATTAAAGGAAAAGATTGCTCTAGGCAGAGCAAGTAAGTATATAGACTTTGTGTGAACAGCTGGTCTGTTACTTTTGAGGAAAAGCAAGGAGGCCAATGAGGAGTTCATAGTGGTGGAGAGAGGAAGAACGTATTGATGCATGACCTTCTAGTACATTGAAACGCCTTCAGTTTTTATTTAATATGAAAGGGGAAGATACCAAAAGACTTCCAACAGCAGAATAAAATCATCTGACTTGATTTTTAGGTTAAGTTGCTGTACCAAAATAAATTTGCAGGGAGAAAGGAGTGCAGCATGTGTGGAAGTGGGGTTATCAATCAAGTCAATAATTCAGGAACATATGATGGTGTTTTTAGCATGCTGGGTGGTAATAGAATTTGTGAAGTATGGTTTTTATTTTGTATATATTTTGATGGTGAATATTCTGGTGAACAGGATGGAGTATGTGCAGGACAGACAATATCAACATTTATTTTACCTGCACAAACAGAAGGGTGGAGTCTTCATTCCCTGATATGGAGAGAACTCTGAGTTCAAATGTTTAATCAAATATGATTAAATGGCATAGTGATGATGAGGATTTAGTCAAACAGTGAAAGAGAGCAGTAAGCATAGTGTTAAGCGGTAAGACATTATAATACATTTGAACATCAAGAAACGTTGTGTTGGATCATCTGTTTATGTGAGTAAATAAATAAATAAAGCTTCCTGGGGTTCTGATAGAGGTAAAGAAGACTACTATATGATCCAAAGGGGCACGTGCACCAAATGTTTATAACAGCAATATCCAGAATAGCCAAACTATGGAAAGAACCTAGATGTCCATCAACAAATGAATGGTATACATATATATACATATATATATGTATATATATATATACATATATATAAATATACAAGATGGAATACTATGCAGCCATCAAAAGAAATGAAATCTTGCCATTTGCGATGACATGGATGGAACTAGAGGGTATTATGCTTAGCAAAATAAGTCAACCAGAGAAAGACACTATCATATGATCTCCCTGATATGAGGAAATGGAGGTGCAATATGGGGGACAGGAAAAGAGTAAATGAAACAAGATGGGATCGAGAGGGAGACAAACCATAAGAGACTCTTAATCTCACAAAACAAACTGAGAGTTGCCGGGGGGTGGGGAGGGTAGGAAGAGGGTGTTGGTGTTATGAACATTGGGGAGGGTATGTGCTGTGGTGAGTGCTGTGAAGTGTGTAAACCTGGCGATTCACAGACCTGTACCCCTGGGGCTAATAATACATTATATGTTAATTAAGAAAAAAAGAAGAAGAAGAAGACTACTATATATCACATGCTATGGTTTTCAGCAAAGGGTGTGTAATCAGGCATATTTTATTAAAGTAACAAAGTAAAATGATGTTCGAAAATTGGAATAACAGAAAACATAAAAATCAGAGATTTTAAAAAGAGATATGGGATAGTGTAGAGAATATAGTCAATGATATTATAATAGTGTTATATGGTGACAGATGGTGGCTATGTTTGTAGTGATCATAGAATAATGTATGGAGATATTGAAAACCTGAAACCAAGGTAACACTGAATATCAACTATACTCAAATAAAAGAATAGTAAAAAAAAAACATTTTAATTTAAAAAGATAAAAAGAGGAACAAGAATTTGAAAATTGAATTTCAAAAAGAGTAAAGATGAGGCTAAGACGTACTCTGAACCTTGAGGAAAACACCATTTTGAACACTCTACCCAATTTGAGAAAACTCAAATAAATCAATACCATAAAAGAACCCATTTTAACTGAGAGATGTAATGAATGCTCAAGAAATAATTTTATGACAGGATAATTCTTCCCTATGAAACAGCATACAGAAACCAGGGGAAACACCTGGAAGCAAAATCAACTATTCTGAAAATAAGAATTAGGAAAAAGATAAATGATGAAAGATAAGAAAATTAGACCTGCGACAGAGACATAGTGAAGAGAACTTTTAGCTTGTGGTTTAATGTTTTTGAGAATAATCTAGAGTTCATAACTGCCTTGGGGCAGGCTGGTTGTAGGCAGTTTAGGCAGACCCCTAAGACAGGCCTACTTTGGGCAGGTGGTGTTGGAGGAGGCCATTGGGCTGGACAAAGACAAATCCAACCATTTGACTAAAGTGTCTGTGAAGATGTTGAAGTCAGATGCAACAGATAAAGACCTGGCAAACCTAATCTCAGAAATGGAGATGATGAAGATGAATGGACAGCACAAAGACACCATCAACCTGCTGGGTCCTGCACACAGGACGGTCCTCCGTACACTCTCATGGAATATGCCTCCAAAGACAACATACAGGATTACCTGCAGGCCCAGAGGCCTCCTGACATGGAGTACTGTTACAATATCAGCCACAATGCAGCAGAGCAACTCTCCTCCAAGGACCTGGTATCCTGTGATATCAGGTAGCCTGAGGCATGGAGTACCTTACCTCCAAGAAGTGCATACACCAAGACCTGGCCACCAGGGAAGTGCTGGTGACAAAGGACAACATGATGAAGATCTCAGACTTCAGCCTTGCCGGAGATATCACCACATCAGTTACTATAAAAAGACAACCAACAGTGGACTGCCTGTAAAGTGCATGGTCCCTAAGGCCACGTTTCACCAGATCTACATCCACCAGAGTGACTTCTGGTCTTTTGGGGTGATCCTGTGCAAAATCTTCACTCTGGAAGCCTCCCATATCCTGGAGTGCCTGTGGAGGTGGTTTTCACCCTGCTGAAGGAGTCCTTTGATGGATAAGCCAATAATTGCACCAGAGAGTTATACACAATAATGAGGGGTGGCTGGCATGTGGTACCTTCAAGCTGGTGGTAGAAGACCTGGATCATACTGTGGCCTTAACCTCCAACCAGGAGTACCCGGAACTGTCCTTGCCCTGGAACAATACTGTCTATGCTTTCCCAACACCCAAAGCTCCACCTGCTCCTCAGAGAAGAATTCCACCTTCTCTCATGTGCCGTTGCCCAGGGAGGCCTATCTTCCCTGACACTCAGCCCAGCTTGCCAATGGTGGACTCAAATGACTAGTATCTCTATTACTCCTGTCCAGATTCCGTCATAAGCTGAAACCCTTATCCCCCACCCTCCCTGCAAGACTCACTGCCTTCTCCTTTGTCCCTTTCCTACTGGCAGGAGCCAGCTGCCTACCTGAGGCCTTCACCCCTTGAAGTTCACCTCTCTTCCCCTTCCTCTTCCTCCTCCTTACAACCTGCTCAGGAATGAAAGGCACAGAGAGGCAGGTACTTGCTCGTGGCTACTTCCTTCCCTCCCATATGTTGGACCAAGTCCCCTCCCTGGCATCTGGTACTGCCTGGACATCGAGGGAGTGGGAGATGAGGCATGACAGTGAAAGCTGTCAGAGCTTTCCGGTTTTGGTTTTGTCTGCTTAGCATAACATGTAAGACTGAGTTCTAGTGGCAGGGACCTAGTCCTTGGGGCTAGAGCACTAGCGAGGGGAGGTCAACTGCTCTGGGCCTTGGCTAAGAGCAACCCCTGCTCCAGAGATATGGTGCCAAGGGCTTATTAATTTTGATACTAATTTGCTTTGCTGACCCAAAACCTGGTATCAAAAGATGGGAAGGCAAAGACTGGAAGCAGTGTTGTGACCATGGGGTCCAGCCCCAAACTATGAAGAAAACACAAAGTGTATAAATCTGAGTAAGTATATATTTACACACATCTTTAAATAGGTTGTTATCAAAGATTTAATCAATGGGAAATATACTCCTTGTGGCTGGGAAGCATCAGTTGCCATATATTAAAAACAAAGAAAAGAGGTGTCTGGGTGGCTTCCTCATAAGTGTCCCTTCTTTTCAGGTCATGATCCCAGGGTCCTGGGATGGAGCCCCACATCAGGCTCTATGCTCAGTGGGAAACCTGCTTCTCTTTTTCCCTTGCCCTGCTTATAGTTCCTCTTCCTGTGTCTCTGTCTGTCAAATAAACAAAATATTAAAAAAAAAGAAACAAACAAAATGTTTTTAAAAGGTCTTTTTTTTTTTTTTAATTTTCTAGGGGTGCCTGGATGACTCAGTTGTTTAGGCAGATGTTTGCCATTGGCTGAGTTCATGATTCCAGTGTACAGGGATCCAGCCCTGCATGGGACTACTTGCACCCCAAGGACCTTGCTTCTTCATCACCCTTTGCACGTAATTACCCCCACTTGTGTGCTTCCTCTCTCTCTCTCTCACTCTCTCTCTCTCACTGTCAATAAACAAAATAAAATCTTTTACTAAATAAATCAATCAATCAATAAATAAATTTCTAAACCTACTTTCAGTTTAGGTCCCTTAACAAAAATTGCTACTGATTCATTAAAAAAAAAAGAAAACATAATTTAGAAAGATGCTTCCAGAGCTAAAAAGCTGTTTTTTTTTTTCCAGGATTAAATATAGAAGTGCTTTTAAAAGTAAAAGAAAATATATGCTACATTAACACTAATCACACTATAACTTTGGTGGTTATATCAAGATAATGAAAAGTGATTTTAAAGCAAATTTCATTATCAGACATAAAGATCAAGTCAAAATTACAGAAGAGTAAAAGGATGAATTCATCAGGGAGTATAATAATTCTTGACTTTTAATACTTAATAACAGATTTGGGGATATATAGGGAAAAACTAAGAACAAAAATCATAACTTCTACCTTAGAAGAGAAATGGAAAAAAATTTCAACACCTTTATTTTAAGATTATATAGACAAATGGTCATCAAATTGGTAAGATATGAAAGACTTGAATAAAATTATCAACTAACTAGATATGCTTGATATTACAGAACACTCCCAACAACCGCAGACTACATATATCTTAAGCCACGATTTTCTTTGCAAAGGTCAACATTGATAATGTTCTAGTCATACCTCCGTGTACCAGGAAAGAAGTAGCATATTTCTTGAAAGACACAACTATCAAAGCTCCATTGAGAAACCGTAAAGATGGAGAAGGGCTTTGCAAATTATATATCTGATAATGGACATCAACTCTGATTGTTAAAATATAAATAAAAATAAAAAACCTTCCTAATAATCAAACAGAGTATCCAATTTTACATGTGAAGAAAATTATTGAAGAGACATGTCACCAAAAGGATATGGATGGCTTATAAGCACATGACAAATTTCTCAACATTTAGACATTAAAGAAAAACAAATTAAAATCATAATGAGACATCTATTAGAATGGCTAAAATTATAAAGGCTAATTGTACTTCGTCTGAGCTAGATTGAGAAGCAACAAAAAATCTAAACTGTTGTGGGCATGTATCATGATACCACCACTTTGGAAAATAGTTTGAAAATTTTTTTAAATGCAAAATATGTTGCAGTTACACGAATAGCCATTTTACTTCTAGGCATTTAACCAAGAGAAACAAACCCTATGTTCATACAAGGACTTGTATATGAATTTCATAGCAGCTTTATTTTTAAGAATTGAAAACAGTGGAAATGCTCATCAATGTCCATCAATAGAGCAAAGACAAATTATGATCTATTCATTAAAGAGATTACTATTCAACATCAAAATGAACTATTAACAATTGGAGATTCTCAAAGTAATGGTGCTGAGAAAAGAAAAGCCAGGCAATGAATAGTATATACTGTGTGATTCCATGACTATAAAAAATCTAGAAAATACAAATTTATATATAGTCACAGTCATCAAATATATTGGTGTGATTTTAGTGCCTTCTTCTGTGCTCCTATAGCTTCCTACACTTGGATCTCCGAGCATTTGTTACACCATGTGAAAATATGAACTCTTTTTCTTTATTCTGTCTTACTAGAATAAGAATCCTTGAAATTTTATGGACATTTGAACTCTCAGTTATTAGCAGAAATTCTATCACACAGTAAATTTCCAAATATAAAAGCCAAAGTTTTACAATGACTTCTAAGCTTTTACATGATCTAGCCACTCATTTAACCTCTGTGACCTCTTTCCCTGCTACTCTTCAGTCCCTCACAGTGGCCTCCTTGCTATTCCTCAGATAAACGATCCAACCTTATGGCCTTCAAGATAGCCAATTCCTTTGTCTGGAGTGACCTTATTGCTGATAGTTCTGGGCAAATGCATCACCTTTCCATACCTTTGTTCAATTGTTAGCTTCATTGTAACTACCCTGATCTTTCTATTAAAATTTTTAACTCCCCATCCCCTACCTAGCAACCTTGATTTTTCTCACCCTGATTTAATTTTTCTTTTTCCCCATTGTACTCATCATTTTTGAATGCACTATGCAATTTTTATTAAGGTTTATAGCTTTTAATTGTCTAACCCATTAAAATAAAAGTTCTACAAAGCCAGGTATTTCATTTACCAGTGTAGTCTGAAGTAATATCTGCCATATAATAGACAGTAGACAACTGGTAAATTTCAGAATAAATTAATGTTGAGAGTATACTGAATTTCATAAGTCTTTTCAATATTTTTTTTCCAAAAATAAACTATGTAAAACATACCTTAAATTTACTTTCAAAATATTTTATAGCATATAATGGACAAAATAAGACAAAATAAGACAAAAAAAAAGCCAAAATAAGACAAAAGCCTTAAAGAAACAATCATAAAAATAACCATTTCAATCCTACTTAAAAATTGCATAATACCACACTCCTAGATCCTCTCTGAATGCTCTAAAATAACCCTTCAAAAGAAATACATTTTTAAAAATAACAGATTGTTTGGCCAATAATTTAATAAAATAAAAGATTCATTCATCTATGTAGATCATAATAAATGTTTTAAAAACATGAAATTATAACTCTGAAGTGTGCTAAAATGAAACCACCTGCTAAGGGTGAGAGAACAAAAATAAACATCATTTTTCCAAATAAGAGGAATTTATTACCTTTGAATCAAAGCATGTGGATTTGTTCAAACTGGCAATAAAGGAATATGGAAACACAAACCGTAGAAAGTCATATTTTAGATTTCTAAAAGACTTCATAGTGAAGAGTATATATTTTTTAAATGCTACATAATGACAAGATGACAGGTTGTGACAAATAGCATTTTAAAAGCTCTACTCATAATGGAACGGAGGGTGTCATTTCCCTATAATATTATATATGTCATTAATTTACTATATCTGGATACAACACATTACCAAACAGATGTTCATCAAAGACTAAATCATTTTTAATGGAACATAATAATTTGAACCTACATCTATTAATCATTTTTTTCAATCTAACATTTATAGTCTCGCTAAAAAATTTATCAGTTGTCGACAAAATTTAAAAAAATAGGATAAAAAGTCATGTTTGGAAAAGTAGATTTTCTTTGAAATTTGCATTTAAATGAAAATATTTGATGATATTTTTAAAACTTTAAATGTAATTTTATATATATCTGACCTATCACATGATATAAAATTTTTGGATTAAATATGACATATTTTTTTGATCTTGGTTGAAGGTATTAATAAAGAGCAACTGTTTGTATTATTTGTATTGTGATATCTTAGTTAATAAACATGAATAACTGGTATAAAATATGCTTTTTAAAAAATTATATTTATTTCCTTGACAGAGATCACAGGAAGGCAGAGAGGCAGGCAGAGAGAGAGGAATGGAAGCAGGCTCCCTGCTGAGGAGAGAGCCCATTGTGGGACTCAATCCCAGGAACCTGGAATCATAACCTGAGCCGAAGGCAGAGATTTTAACCCACTGAGCCACCCAGGCGCTCTAAAGTATGTTCTTTTTTTATATAGAATTATAGTTCTTGCCAAAATATGGAACTAGCTGGAACTGAATGCCTCCTTCAAAGTCAGCTCTGGAGAAATTAGGCAAGTGTAATATGGAACTATTTCGGATATGAACCAAAAACAAAGAAATGTTGATAAATTCCTTAAAAGACTCAAAGTTGCTCTTGACTGGTATGTTTCAAGCTCTATTCCTGGTTTGAGGACAGGTTTTAATAGGCCTGCCACTGTAGAAATCAGCTGGATGTTTAGAGGCTATCAGAACTGTACAAAAACCTTGAAGGGGTAAAGACTTGAAAATTCTTTAGAGAGATTAGCTCCCTAAGGCATTATTCATCCAAACATTTTCCTCCAAACAATTAAGGCTGATGGATGAGGGGCACCTGAGGGGCTCTCTCATCACGTGGGTGGTGGGTTAAGCCTCTGCCTTCATCTCAAGTCATGGTCTCTGTGTCTTGGGATCCAGCCCCACATCGGGCTCTGCTCAAAAGGAAGACTCCTTCCCTCCCTGCTTGCCTGCCTCTCTGCTTACTTGTGATCTCTCTCTCTCTCTCTCGTTCTGTGTCCAATAAATAAATAAAATCTTTTAAAAAAGGCTGGGATGATAAATTATGAAAACTGATCCCTCCAAATGATGCTTCTTCATAAGCATTTAAGAAATTAAAATTGTAAGAATTTAAAATTGAAACTTGATCGTAGTATTTATCTTATAGAATAACATCAAGTGAAGGCAGTTTTTATTAATTCTGAAGTATTTGTGATTCTGAATTCTTGACCTCATTAGTAAATTTAGTTTTAATAAATTATTATTTAATATATAATAATATATATAATATACTATATAGAACATATATAACATATATAATAAATTTATTCATTTATTTATTATTTATTTATCATTTATTTATTTATTATTATGTATTTATTTATTTATTAACTCAAACACAAGAAAATGAAGGACCTGATTGAAAAATTGGCAAGGACTGGAATAGACACCTCACTGAAGAAGATATATAGATGGCAATAATAATATGAAAAGATGCTGTGATGATCCACAGCATGTCTAATTAAGGAATTGTAAATTAAAAGAACAAAGAGGGGCGCCTGGATGGCTCAGTGGGTTCAGCCGCTGCCTTTGGCTCAGGTCATGATCTCAGGGTCCTGGGATCGAGGTCCACGTTGGGCTCCCTGCTCAGCAGAAGCCTGCTTCCCTTTCTCTCTCTCTCTGACTGCCTCTCCGTCTTCTTGTGATCTCTCTCTGTCAAAAAATAAATACAATCTTTTTTAAAAATATATAAATAAAACAATGATATATCACTACACATTTATTAGAATGGCTAAAATCCAAAATACTGACAACATAAAATGCTTTTGACAATGAGGATCAAGAGAAACGCTCATTCATTCTCTTGAGAACACCAAAATGGTGCTATCACTTTGGAAGACAATTGGGCAGTTTTTTACAAAACTAAACATATTCTTACCATATGATCCAGCAGTTACGCTCCTTGGTACTCACCCAAAAGAGCGAAAACTTTGTGTACACAGAATCCTGCATATAAACATGTGTTTGTAACAGCTTTACCCATAAGTGCCAAGAGCTGGAAGTAACCAAGATGTCCTTCAGGAGGAGAATGGATAGATAAACTGTGGTCCATTGAAACAATGGGATATGATTCAGCAATGAAGAGAAATGGCTACCAAGCAATGAAAAGACATGGAACAAACTTAAAATTCGTCATAATAAGTGAAAGAAGTCAATTTGAAAAAGCTTCATGTTGCAAGGTTCCAACTATATGACCTTCTAGAAAAGGCAGAACTATGCAAATGGTATAAAGGTCAGCAGTTTGTAGCAGTTAGGAGAGGAGGAGGATGAACAGGCAGAGCACAGAGGATTGTTAGGCCAGTGAAAATGTTCTGTATGATATGTATGATATTTTAGATATATATCGCTACACAGTTGTCAAAATGCATAAGATACTATACCAAGAGTAAACTCTATGAGAAAAGGTTTTTTTAAGATTTTATTTATCTATTTGACAGGCACCATAGCAGGCAGAGAGGCAGGCAGGGAAAGCAGGGGCTGTGGGAAAGCAGGCTCCCTGCCAAGCAGAGAGTCTGGTCTGGGGCTCGATCCCAGGACCATGAGATTATGACCTGAGCCGAAGGCAGAAGCCTTAACTCACTGAGCCACCCTGGTGCCCCACCAAGAGTGAACTCAAATGTAAACTGTGGACTTTGGGGTGATAATGATGTGTCAGTGTAGGGTCAGTGAGCGTGAAAAATTATCACCGTGGTACAGGATGTTGATAATGGGGAAGGCTGTGTGTATGTGGGGAAAGGGAATTTTACTTTGATCCCCAAACTACTCTAAAAAATGCAGTCTGTTAAAAAAAACTTTATAATGCAATATAATACAGAACAAGAATGTATATCAAGAGAGAAATAATGTTTAAAGGGAACGAAGAACTTCAGTAATGTGTACCTAGGGATTTTGATTGCACATTTGTAGGAAGTTCACATTGTCATTAGCAATTGTTTATCTGTGAAGTAGAAGTAACATAAAGAGTGATGAAAACTCAAAAACGCAACATTAAAAAAGTGCCATCTATGGGTACTTAAAAAATGGAACAAAATTTGCTTGGCTTTTTAAGCTTTGTGGGGAATGAAGGGACAGAATTTAAATTCAGCTTTATAAAAGATTGGATAATATGTTTCTACAAAGAAGGCTCCACTGAGTAACATAGAAATGAACATGGTAGCAGAATGTGGAAAAAAGGTTACATCTCTTTTGAGCTCACGTTCTCTGAAACCCTGTCACTTAGTGGAGACAGTAACTGTTCGATGAATAGCAAATGGTTGTCTTTCAGATTCCCGGGAATTTCACTAAGAATCGTGAATGGATTTTTTTAAAAATATGTAAAGAATGTCTACAGTGCAAGTACCTGCAAATAACTTACATTTTGGAGAGAATATTTTAATGAGCTGAGAAGGTCAAAATGACAAAGTTCCAGGATCAGAGTAAACATATGGGATTAAAATATAAAATTAAAAAAAAGATTTTTTTGAAAGAACTTTTTTTTTTAAAGGACTTTAAACAAAAGTCCCTTTTAAGAGACAGTTGGCTGTTTAAACCAAAAGTACAACTGACTGAGAGAATCGCCGCATTATTTATTGGGGTAGAAAGGACCTGGAATATAGAAAGACCCATTCTGCAGAGGAAAAAATAGAATCACTAACAGGCCTCATGCCTTGAACAGCCAGTGGCTAGAATCCCTGTTTCATGAGACCCTGTGCTAGAAGGCAGCTACAACAATCTCAACTATGTTAGTCTTTCTTGGAAGCCAACAATTGTTTGCCCAGTTAAGAGCACGGTAACAATCAGTCACGTTATGTTATA
This sequence comes from Mustela nivalis, assembly GCF_964662115.1. Lineage (NCBI taxonomy): Eukaryota > Metazoa > Chordata > Mammalia > Carnivora > Mustelidae > Mustela > Mustela nivalis. The sequence goes on along the minus strand of NW_028135762.1, from coordinate 216,478 downwards.
ATGATTGTCGATATCTTTAAAAGCCTTGTCAAGTTCCTTTTTGAGTAACACTCATCACACCCTTAGAGAAATTTATCTGTGGTTCACCTCTTTGAAATACCTCATTGTGGTTCCACATTTAAGACACAATGAAGAAAAAAAAATTGACAATGAGTTCCAGATTTTAAGTCACTTGCCATTCAATCCAAATTGTGAGTTTGATCGTTTACCGAACACTTTATAATGCACCCCCAGTAATTTTACAGAGATTATTTTTTTCTTACCAATTCTTGATTATTCTGTCTTGCAATATAGAGAAAGCTAACTAAATTAAAATAAACTTCCGTTAATTTTGATTGGTATAAACTTAAAATTGATTAATTTCCATATACAGAGTTTAAAATGTTCACAATTTACATTGAATATATATTCTGTGTATACCTTGGAAAAATTTACTGAAAATTGAAATTCAATTGATGTTGTATATAGCTGCAAGAAGCCACCTGTCCCATTTCATCTTACTATATAACTTGTGTCAGGTAATTTATAAAATCCCTACTGCATAACAAATCTATTTTTTGTTGGAATGGGTAGTAATGTTTGTTCTTATTTCTAAATAAGAGTTGGTCTATGAGTGCATCTGCAACTGTATTTTTCCTAAGTGGCTTCATGGTCTTGAACTGAGAAAGCTCAGAACATTAAACATCAAAATAATATAATTTGACATAATTAGACATCAAGGAAATGCAATTAAAATGACACTGAGATATCACTACACACTTATCAGAATGGCTAAAATAAAATATAATGACAAGACCAAAAGAAAAAAATATACCATTTGATGATACACAATGGCAAGTTGTACCATAACTTAACCATCTCAGACTAGTGCAGTATTAAATTTGTTTTTCAAAGCAATGTTTTGGGTCACTTACCACTTTTCAAGGATTTAAAATGCTATTATTTTACTTAAAACTGTGAAATATGGTCAGATTTAAATTTCAATTTATGTTAAAACATTCTGTAAACTGTGTTAAACTTTGACATTTGTTCCCTCTGTTCAGTGAATAACACTATATCATATTTTGAAAAATACACTAATTTTCATTTTGAAAAATATCCCTTTTTCCTCTATGGTAATTATTAATATGAATTAATAGCAGAATTTGATATGGTTCCATATGACCATAAATACTTTATTGTATATTATCAAATTTAATAATGAATATAATGTACTTCTTTGGACAATTTTTAAAGACCAGTCTACTCTTAAAAAAAATAAATGGAGATGCACTTCTTCAGTCCACACAAATTTCATTTTATTATATATAACCTCAGATAAATTTCAACAAATCATAATTTATTAAAATTATGTCTACATAAAAATCTCATAGAAGAGTAAAACCATCAAAAATAAAAATAAAAACGCACAACACACACACATCACCCATGTATTGGCAAATCACAATTGCTGTAACAATACATTAGACATTCCAAAGTTAAGGGCTATCAAAATTTCCATCAGTGACAAAAAGATTTGTATCCAAATGGACTGATTTTCCAGAATCCAAGAAAAAGTCTCCTAGGGTTTATTTAAAGATAAATATTTGAACAAATACTTCTTAAATTTAGGAAATTCAGAACATACGATTAAAGAATATTTGCAGTGCAGACTATATTCAATCCTTCCTTCAAAATGTGCCTTTGAGTACATAATTCTGTTTTCTCTATCTAAATTGAGCTGTCCTCCAAGGAAGTTTTCTAAAATGTGTGTCTCTGTGTGATAAATGTTCTAAGACCTAACATGCTTCATTGTATTTTTACTGTGCTCTCAAATTTAATCAAGAATTTGGCTTGATGTATAATATCTAGTTTCAAATATCTTTTCCATCTATACAAACACCCAGCTGTCTCCTTTATATGCTAGTACTATTGAGAATTCTGCTGTCAGTATTATTCTTGTACATTTTAGGTGATCTGTTCTTCTCTTGGGCATCATTTATGCTCTTCTCTGTTTTTGATATTCTTAAAACTCACCATAATATATATGAGTGTTTTTTTTTAAAGATTTTATTTATTTATTTGACAGAGAGAAATCACAAGTAGTTGGAGAGGCAGGCAGAGAGAGAGAGAGGAGGAAGCAGGCTCCCCACCGAGCAGAGAACCCCATGTGGGACTCGATCCCAGGACCCTGATCATGACGTGAGCCGAAGGCAGCGGCTTAACCCACTGAGCAACCCAGGCGCCCTATATGAGTGGTTTTTTGCGTGTGTGGTTTTTGGTTTGTTTTGTTTCTGATTTCTCATGTTTGGCATCATTTTAAGTCTGGTATCTTTTATCTTTCTTTAATTCTCCAAAATATATCTCAGTACTTATTTAAATATTTTCTTTATTTTTTTTTCTCTTCTGCTGCATTTGGGCAAAAGTCATTAATTTGTTTGTTTGTTTGTTTGTTTGTTTTTCCCAACTCACTTATTCATTTTACAGCTATATTCATCTTAGTCTCCATTTATTGTATTCTTTATTTCAACAATTTTCACTTAATTTATATTCACAGTATAGTATCTTTCTTTTCTTTGTATATGTATATCATTATTTTATCATATACTTATAAGCTATTTTTAAAAATATTTTATTTATATATTTGACAGTGAGAAATCACAAGTAGGCAGAGAGGCGGCAGAGAGAGAGGAAGGGAAGCAGGCTACCTGCTGAGGAGAAAGCCTGATGTGGGGCTTGATCCCAGGACCCTGAGATCATGACTTGAACCGAAGGCAGTGGCTTATTCCACTGAGCCACCTAGGCGCCCCTAAGCTATTTTTTAAATTCCTGTTCCAATAACACTTGGATTGCCATATAAAGTTAACCACATCATCTTTTTTAGGTAAGTAATTGTACTTTTTATGTGCATAGTTATTTTGGTTCCTGAGTTCAGCTCCTCTTAGGATCATCAAATCTCTGTAAAGTCTGGGTATGCTAAGATTTTCTAAGCAACAATAAAATACATTGAAACCTGGTAGCTAAACTATAATAATGTTTTCTTTCTCAATCATTCACAATAGCATTACATTCTGAGTAGCTTCCTTCTATTTTGCAGCTATAGTGTTTGGAAAAACTTGAATTGTGATATCACTGTGATAATGTGAATTAGTCAGGGTTTTTCAGAGAATCTGGAAGAGAAAAAAAAAAGGAAGATATTCTCCAGGGCCAACTCTAGAAGTGACTATTAAAACATCTGTCCAAATTCAATTGAACAAAACTCAGAAATGCCATCTCCAGTGAAATACAAAGAAGAGTATATATAGTTCTGGGCACACACATCTCATTTGACCCAATGATGTACATCAATGAAAGACTGAAGGCCAATCACCACTCCATGGGAGAATTTAAAAATAAATTTACTAATGAGGCCAAGAATTCAGAATCACAAATACTTCAGATCTAATAATAACTGCCTTCACTTGATGTTATTCTGTAACATAAATCCTACGAACAAGTTTCAATTTTAAATTCTTACAATTTTAAATTCTTAAATCCTTATGAAGAAGCATCATTTGGAGGGAGCAGTTTTCATAATTTATCATCCATCAGCCTTTTTATAAGATTTTATTTATTTATTGGACACAGAGAGACAGAGAGAGAGAGACTACAAGTAAGCAGAGAGGCAGGCGAGCAGGGAGGGAAGGAGTCTTCCTTTTGAGCAGAGCCCGATGTGGGGCTGGATCCCAGGAACCAGAGACCATGACTTGAGATGAAGGCAGAGGCTTAACCCACCACCCACGTGATGAGAGAGCCCCTCAGGTGCCCCTCATCCATCAGCCTTAATTGTTTGGAGGAAAATGTTTGGATGAATAATGTCTTAGGGAGCTAATCTCTCTAAAGAATTTTCAAGTCTTTACCCCTTCAAGGTTTTTGTACAGTTCTGATAGCCTCTAAACATCCAGCTGATTTCTACAGTGGCAGGCCTATTAAAACCTGTCCTCAAACCAGGAATAGAGCTTGAAACATACCAGTCAAGAGCAACTTTGAGTCTTTTAAGGAATTTATCAACATTTCTTTGTTTTTGGTTCATATCTGAAATAGTTCCATATTACACTTGCAAAATTTCTCCAGAGCTGACTTTGAAGGAGGCATTCAGTTCCAGCTAGTTCCATATTTTGGCAAGAACTATAATTCTATATAAAAAAAGAACATATTTTAGAGCACCTGGGTGGCTCAGTGGGTTAAAATCTCTGCCTTTGACTCAGGTTATGATTCCAGGTTCCTGGGATTGAGTCCCACAGTGGGCTCTCTTCTCAGCAGGGAGCCTGCTTCCATTCCTCTCTCTCTTCCTGCCTCTCTGCCTTCCTGTGATCTCTCTCAAGGAAATAAATAAAATTTTAAAATAACATAATTTATACCAGTTATTCATGTTTATTAACTAAGATATCACAATACAAATAATACAAACAGTTGCTCTTTATTAATACCTTCAACCGAGATGAAAAAAATATGTCATATTTTCTCCAAAAATTTTATATCATCTGATAGGTCAGATATATATAAAATTACATTTAAAGTTTTAAAAATATCAGCAAATATTTTTATTTAAATGCAAATTTCAAAGAAAATCTACTTTTCCAAACACGACTTTTTATCGTATTTTTTTTTTGTCAACAACTGATAAATTGTTTAGCAAGACTATAAATGTTAGATCGAAAAATGATTAATATATGTAGGTTCAAAATATTATGTTCCATTAAAAATAATTTAGTCTTGGATGAACATCTGTTTGGTAATATGTTGTATCCAGATACAGTAAATTAATGACATATATAAAATTATAGGGAAATGACACATTCCGTTCCATTATGAGTAGAGCTTTTTAAATGCTATTTGTCACAACCTGTCATCTTGCTATTATGTAGCATAATGTAGCATTTAAAAAATGTATACTCTTCACTATGATGTCTTTTAGAAATCTAAAATATGACATTCTATGGTTTGTGTTTCCATATTCCTTTATTGCCAGTTTGAACAAATCCACATGCTTTGATTCATAGGTAATAAATTCCTCTTATTTGGAAAAATGATGTTTATTTTTGTTCTCTCACCCTTAGCAAGTGGTTTCATTTTAGCACACTTCAGAGTTATAATTTCATGCTTATTAAAAACATTTATTATGATCTACATAGATGAATGAAACTTTTATTTTATTAAATTATTGGCCAAAAAATCTGTAATTTTTAAAAATGTATTTCCTTTGAAGGGTTATTTTAGAGCATTCAGAGAGGATCTAGGAGTGTGGTATTATGCAATTTTTAAGTAGGTATGAAATGGTTATTTATATGATTATTTCTTTAAGGCTTATGTATATTGTCCATTATATGCTATAAAATATTTTGAAAGTAAATTTAAGGTATGTTTTTCATAGTTTATTTTTTGGAAAAAAATATAGAAATGACTTATGAAATTCAGTATACTCTCAACATTAATTTTTTTTAATGTACCAATTGTCTACTGAACCTATTATATGGCAGATATTACTTCAGGCTACACTGGTAAATGAAATACTTGGCTTTGTAGAACTTTTATTTTCAAGGGTGAGACAATCAAAAGCTATAAACCTTAACAGAAATTGCATAGGGTATTCAAAAATGATGAGTACAATGGGGAAAAAGAAAAATTAGATCAGGGTGAGAAAAATCAAGGTTGCTAGGCAGGGGATGGAGAGTTAAGAATTTTAATAGGAAGATCAGGGTAGTTACAATGAAGCTGACAATTGAACAAAGGTATGGAAAGGTGATGCAATTGCCCAGAACTATCAGCAATAAGGTCACTCCAGACAAAGGAATTGGCTATCTTGAAGGCCATAAGGTTGGATCGTGCCTGGCATATCTGAGGAATAGCAAGGAGGCCACTGTGAGGGACTGAAGAGTAGCAGGGAAAGAGGTCACAGAGGTTAAATGAGTGGCTAGATCATGTAAAAGCTTAGAAGTCATTGTAAAACTCTGGCTTTTATATTTGGAAATTTACTGTGTGATAGAATTTCTGCTAATAACTGAGAGTTCAAATGTCCATAAAATTTCAAGGATTCTTATTCTATTAAGACAGAATAAAGAAAAAGAGTTCATATTTTCACATGGTGTAACAAGTGCTCAGAGATCCGAGTGTAGGAAGCTATAGGAGCACAGAAGAAGGCAATAAAATCACACCAATATATTTGATGACTGTGACTATAAATTTGTATTTTCTAGATTTTTTTTTAGTCATGGAATCACACAGTATATACTATTCACTGCCTGGCTTTTCTTTTCTCAGCATCATTACTTTGAGAATCTCCAATTGTTAATAGTTCATTTTGATGTTGAATAGAAATCTCTTTAATGAATAGATCATAATTTGTCTTTGCTCTCTTGATGGACATTGATGAACATTTCCACTGTTTTCAATTCTTAAAAATAAAGCTGCTATGAAATTCATATACAAGTCCTTGTATGAACATAGGGTTTGTTTCTCTTGGTTAAATGCCTAGAAGTAAAATGGCTATTTGTGTAACTACAACATATTTTGCATTTAAAAAAATTTTCAAACTATTTTTCAAAGTGGTGGTATCATGATATATGCCAACAACAGTTTAGATTTTTTGTTGCTTCTCAATCTAGCTCAGACGAAGTACAATTAGCCTTTATAATTTTAGCCATTCTAATAGATATGTAAGCATGTCTCATTATGATTTTAATTTGTATTTCTTTAATGTCTAAATGTTGAGAAATTTGTCATGTGCTTATAAGCCATCCATATCCTTTTGGTGACATGTCTCTTCAATAATTTTCTTCACATGTAAAATTGGATACTCTGTTTGATTATTAGTAAGGTTTTTTATTTTTATTCATATTTTAACAATCAGAGTTGATGTCCCTTATCAGATATATAATTTGCAAAGCCCTTCTCCATCTTTACGGTTTCTCAATGGAGCTTTGATAGTTGTGTCTTTCAAGAAATATGCTACTTCTTTCCTGGTACACGGAGGTATGACTAGAACATTATCGATGTTGACCTTTGCAAAGAAAATCATGGCTTAAGATACATGTAGTCTACGGTTGTTGGGAGTGTTCTGAAATATCAAGCATATCTAATTAGTTGATAATTTTGTTCAAGTCTTACATATCTTACCAATTTGATGACCGTTTGTCTATATAATCTTAAAATAAAGGTGTTGAAATTTTTTTCCATTTCTCTTCTATGGTAGAAGTTATGATTTTTGCTCTTAGTTTTTCCCTATATATCCCCAAATCTGTTATTAAGTATTAAAAGTCAAGAATTATTATACTCCCTGATGAATTCATCCTTTTACTCTTCTTTAATTTTGACTTGATCTTTATGTCTGATAATGAAATTTGCTTTAAAATCACATTTCATTATCTTAATATAACCACCAAAGTTATAGTGTGATTAGTGTTAATATAGCATAGTTTTTCTTTTAATTTATAAAGCACTTCTATATTTAATCCTGAAAAAAAAAAACAGCTTTTTAACTCTGGAAGCATCTTTCTAAATTATCTTTTTTTTTTTTTAATGAAGCAGTAGCAATTTTTGTTAAGGGACCTAAAGTGAAAGTAGGTTTAGAAATTTATTTATTTATTTATTTATTTAGTAAAATATTTTATTTTGTTTATTGACAGCAAGAGAGATAGAGAGAGAGAGAGGAAGGGCACAAGTGGGAGGAATCATGTGCAAAGGGAGAGGAAGTAGCAAGCTCCTTAGGGTGCAAGTAGTCCCATGCAGGGCTGGATCCCTGTACACTGGAATCATAACCTCAGCAAAAGGCAAACATCTGCTTAAACAACTAAGTCATCCAGGCACCCGTAGAAAATTAAAAAAAAAAAAAACCTTTTAAAAACATTTTGTTTCTTTCTTTTTTTTAAATTTTTTATTTATTTGAAAGACAGAGAGACAGGAAGAGGAACTATAAGCAGGGCAGAGGGAAAAGGAGAAGCAGGTTTCCCACTGAGCAGAGAGCCTGATGTGGGGCTCCATCCCAGGACCCTGGGATCATGACCTGAAAAGAAGGGACACTGATGGAGGAAGCCACCCAGACACCTCTTTTCTTTGTTTTTAATATATGGTAACTGATGCTTCCCAGCCACGAGGAGCATATTACCCATTGATTAAATCTTTGATAACAACCTATTTAAAGAAGTGTGTAAATATATACTTACTCAGATTTATACACTTTGTGTTTTCTTCATAGTTTGGGGCTGGACCCCATGGTCACAACACTGCTTCCAGTCTTTGCCTTCCCATCTTTTGATACCAGGTATTTGGTAAGCAAAGCAAATTAGTATCAAAATTAATAAGCCCTTGGCACCATATCTCTGGAGCAGCGGTTGCTCTTAGCCAAGGCCCAGAGCAGTTGACCTCCCCTCGCTAGTGCTCTAGCCCCAAGGACTAGGTCCCTGCCACCAGAACTCAGTCTTACATGTTATGCTAAGCAGACAAAACCAAAACAGGAAAACTCCGACAGCTTTCACTGGCATGCCTCATCTCCCACTCCCTAGACGTCCAGGCAGGAGCAGATGCCAGGGAGGGGTCTTGGTCCAACATATGGGAGGGAAGGAAGTAGCCATGAGCAAGTACCTGCCTCTCTGCGCCTTTCTTTCCTGAGCAGGTTGTAAGGAGGAGGAAGAGGAAGGGGAAGAGAGGTGAACTTCAAGGGGTGAAAGCCTCAGGTAGGCAGCTGGCTCCTTCCAGTAGGAAAGGGACAAAGGAGAAGGCAGTGAGTCTTGCAGGGAGGGTGGGGGGTAAGGGTTACAGCTTATGACGGAATCTGGACAGGAGTAATAGGGATACTAGACATTTGAGTCCACCATTGGCAAGCTGGGCTGGGTGTAGGGCAGTTATGCCTCCCTGGGCAACGGCACATGAAAGAAGGTGGAATTCTTCTCTGAGGAGCAGGTGGAGCTTCTCTGAGGAGCAGGTTGGGAAAGCATAGACAGTATTGTTCCAGGGCAAAGGACAGGTCTGGGTACTCCTGGTTGGAGGTCAAGGCCACAGTATGATCCAGGTCTTCTACCAGCAGCTTGAAGGTACCATATGCCAGCCACCCCTCATTATTGTGTATAACTCTCTGGTGCTATTATTGGCTTATCCATCAAATGACTCCTTCAGCAGCGTGAAAACCACCTCCACAGGCACTCCAGGATATGGGAGGCTTCCAGAGTGAAGATTTTGCACAGGATCACCCCAAAAGACCAGAATTCAGTCTGGTGCATGTCAATCTGGTCAAACGTGACCTTAGGGGCCATCCACTTCACAGGCAGTCCACTGTTGGTTGTCTTTTTATAGTAACTGATGTGGTGATATCTCCGGCAAGGCTGAAGTCTGAGATCTTCATCATGTTGTCCTTTGTCACCAGCACTTCCCTGGTGGCCAGGTCTTGGTGTATGCACTTCTTGGAGGCAAGGTACTCCATGCCTCAGGCTACCTGATATCACAGGATACCAGGTCCTTGGAGGAGAGTTGCTCTGCTGCATTGTGGCTGATATTGTAACAGTACTCCAGGTCAGGAGGCCTCTGAGCCTGCAGTTACTCCTGTATGTTGTCTTTGGAGGCATATTCCATGAGAGTGTACAAAGGACCGTCCTGTGAGCAGGACCCAGCAGGTTGTTGGTGTCCTTGTGCTGGCCAATCATCTTCATCATCTCCATTTCTGAGATTAGGTTTGACAGGTCTTTATCTGTTGCATCTGACTTCAACATCTTCACAGACACTTTAGTCAAATGGTGGGATTTGTCTTTGTCCAGCCCAATGGCCTCCTCCAACACCACCTGCCCAAAGTAGGCCTGCCTTAGGGGTCTGCCTAAACTGCCTATAACCAGCCTGCCTCAAGGTAGTTATGAACTCTAGATTATTCTCAAAAACATCAAACCACAAGCCAAAAGTTCTCTTTACTATGTCTCTGTCGCAGGTCTAATATTCTTATCTTTCATCATTTATCTTTCTCTAATTCTTATTTTCAGTATAGTTGATTTTGCTTCCAGGTGTTTTCCCTGGTTTCTGTATGCTGTTTCATAGGGAAGAATTATCCTGTCATAAAATTATTTCTTGAACATTCATTACATCTCTCAGTTTAAATGGGTTCTTTTATGGTATTGATTCATTTGAGTTTTCTCAAAATGGGAAGAATTTTCAAAATGGTGTTTTCCTCAAGGTTCAGAGTATGTCTTAGCCTCATCTTTACTCTTTTTGAAATTCACTTTTCAAATTCTTGTCCCTCTTTTTATCTTTTTAAATTAAAATGTTTTATTTTTACTATTCTTTTATTTGAGTATAGTTGATATTCAGTGTTACATTGGTTTCAGGTTTTCAATATCTCCATACATTATTCTATGATCACTACAAATATAGCCACCATCTGTCACCATATAACACTATTATAATATCATTGACTATATTCTCTACACTGTCCCATATCTCTTTTTAAAATCTCTGATTTTTATGTTTTCTGTTATTCCAATTTTCGACCATCATATTACTTGTATACTTTAACAAAATATGCCTGATTACACACTCTTTGCTGAAAACCATAGCATTTGATTTATAGTATTCTTCTTCTTCTTCTTCTTTTTTGAATTAACATATGATGTATTATTAGCCCCAGGGGTACAGGTCTGTGATTCACCAGGTTTACACACTTCACAGCACTCACCACAGCACATACCCTCCTCAATGTTCATAACTCCACCACCCTCTCCCAACAATCCCCAACCCCTGTCAACTCTCAGTTTGTTTTGTGAGATTAAGAGTCTTCTATGGTGTCTCCCTCCCGATCCCATCTTGTTTCATTTACTCTTTTCCTGTCCCCCAATCCCCCCACATTGCACTTCCATTTCCTCATATCAGGGATATCATATGATAGTGTCTTTCTCTGGTTGACTTATTTTGCTAAGCATAATACCCACTAGTTCCATCCATGTCATCGCAAATGGCAAGATTTCATTTCTTTAGATGGCTGAATAGTATTCCATTATATATATATATATATATATATATATATATATATATATTCCATTTGTTGATGGACATCTAGGTTCTTTCCATAGTTTGGCTATTCTGGATATTGCTGCTATAAACATTTGGTGCACGTGCCCCTTTGGATCATATAGTAGTCTTCTTTATCTCTATCAGAACCCCAGGAAGCTTTATTTATATATTTACTCACTTAAACAGATGATCCAACACAACGTTTTTTGATGTTCAAATGTATTATAATGTCTTACCGCTTAACACTATTCTTACTGTTCTCTTTCACTGTCTGACTAAATCCTCATCATCACTATGCCATTTAATCATATTTGATTAAACATTTGAACTCAGAGTTCTCTCCATATCAGGGAATGAAGACTCCACCCTTCTGTTTGTGCAGGTAAAATAAATGTTGATATTGTCTGTCCTGCACATAATCCATCCTGTTCACCAGAATATTCACCATCAAAATATATACAAAATAAAAACCATACCTCACCACTTCTATTACCGCCCAGCATGCTAAAAACACCATCATATGTTCCTGAATTATTGACTTGATTGATAACCCCACTTCCACACATACTGCACTCCTTTTTCCCTGCAAATTTATTTTGGTACAGCAACTTAACCTAAAAATCAAGTCAGATGATTTTATTCTGCTGTTGAAAGTCTTTTGGTATCTTCCACTTTCATATTAAATAAAAACTGAAGGCGTTTCAATACGTTCTTCCTCTCTCCACCACTATGAACTCCTCATTGGCCTCCATGCTTTTCCTCAAAAGAAACAGACCAGCTGTTCACACAAAGTCTATATACTTACTTGCTCTGCCTAGAGCAATCTTTTCCTTTAATATTTGTATAACACCCTCCTTCACTTCCTGGGTCTTTGTGCAAATAACATCTCATAAATGAGATATAACCACCCAACACAAAATAAAATTAACTTTCATCCCAGAATTCTCTAATGGCTTTTACCTTTCTTGTATTACTTTGTAACACTTATCACCATCAACCATCAATCATTATTCTATTACTGGTTTATATTCTTATTGGAGACAGAGAGAGAGAGAATTGGGATGGGGCGCAGAAGTAGAAGTAAACACCTCACTGCCTAGAAAGCCTGCTGGGGTGTTACATCCCAGGACGCTGAGATCATGACCCAAGCCAAAGGCAGTCACTCAATGGACTGAGCCACCGAGGTGCCCCTCTATTATTGGTTTATTTCACTATTATATTTCAAAAGAATGTAAGCTCTTTGTGGTCAGGTATTTTATATGTTTGATTAATTGAAGTATTCTCAGAAAGGTAGCTGGCAGATTGTAAGGGATCACTAAACTGTATTTTGTTGTTATTATTGGGCTCCTTTATGGGCTTTACCTCTTACGCTAGACGTCTATCCTTCAGATGTAAGCAATAAGAATAGAGCCCTGCTGCCTGTTCAAATGAGTAAAAAGCCTGTATTAAGTGGATATTTTAAAAGCTCAATGAATGGCTTAATAGCTGTATATAGGGGGAAAGGGAACATATTTTCCACGCTTTAGAAGTAGAGTTCTTTTATAGAGTTCTTGTACAAGCCTACACTATTGAAGGATAATGGGCAGTTGTACATTCCAATTATACAAACACTTTGGTAATTTATATCCTTTTTTTGTAATTCATGACTGGATCATTGAATTCCTTAGGAGCATTATAGCATTTCAACTTTTCATGTTCAATAAACTTATTGGGGTTGCTAACTTTTTTGTTCAAATGGAGAAATAGTCATGATTTAATCTAAATAAAGTGTTATTGATTGTGTTGTTTTCTAGGAATGAGTCGCACATGCTACTTTAAAAGTTTTGTTAAATTCCCAAGTCTGTCACCGATAAAAGCCAAATATTGAACCCAAAATATTTTATTAGGTAAATTTGTGAATGCTGAGCATTCACTGTTAAAATATACTAATCCTATTGATAGACTGGTAGAAGCCTAAGATCAAATATTTATTAAATATTTACATCCATATCTTTTCATGCTTGGTAATTCATTTCTTTGCATGTACTACACTTTAGTTGACCTTTCACCTATGGAAGGATATCTTGGTTGCTTCCAAGCTTTTGTCAGTAATGAATAAAACTACTATAGACATCTTTGTGGGTATAGATTTCATCTTCTTTGGATAAATACCAAGAACTGCTACTGCTGAATCATCTGGCAAGAATATGTTTAGTTTTGTAAGAAACTGTCAAGTTGTTTTCCATACTTTATTCTCAATAGGCATGGAAGAACGTTTCTGTTGCTCCACATCCTCACCAACATTTTGTGTTCTGTTGTCAGTGTTCTGGATTCTGGGTATGTACTGGTGTCTCTTTTTGTTTTAATTTGCATTTTCCTGATGACATATGATGTAAGCATCTTTTTATATGCTTATTTGCCATCTGTAATATTTTCTTTTGTGAGGTATCTGCTAAGGTCTTTGGCTCATTTTTAGTCAGGTTTTTCCCCCATTGTTGAGTTTTAAGGTGTCTTTGTGTATTTTAGATTAACAGTCCTTTGCCAGATGTGTATTTTGCAAATTTTTTCTCATAGTCTGTGCTTTGCCTTTTCATTCTCTTGGCATTGTGTTTCACAGAGTAGACATTTTTAAATTCAGTGCTTGTGCTTTTGTAGCTAAAGTTATTTCCAAAACCAAGGTCATTTAAATTTTCTTCTATATTACCTTCTACATGTTTCATGTTTAGGTTTATAATCCAATCTGAGTTAATTTTTGTGAAGAGGGTATGATATCTGTCTGGATTTATTTTATTTTATTATTTTATTTTATTTTTATTTCATACTTTTACATTTAGCTTCAACCTTACTCCAGAACCATTTGTTTAACAGATTGTATTTTGCTCTCTTGTATTGCTTTTGCTTTTATATTAAATATAAAATATAATTGATAATATATATTCCGTTCCTTTAATCTAGTCTTTCTGTGGTATTACAATATCTTGCTTACAATTATCGTTAGGGTATACTTTTTTTTTAAGATTTTATTTATTTATTTGACAGAGAGAGAGAGATCACAAATAGGCAGAGAGTCAGACAGAGAGAGAGATGAGGAGAAGCAGGCTCCCTGCTGAGCAGAGAGCCCAATGTGGGACTCGATCCCAGGCCCCTGGGATCCTGACCTGAGCCGAAGGTAGAGGCTTAACCCACTGAGCCACCCAGGCGCCCCATCGTTATGGTAAACTTTGAAGGCAGTCCTCAGTCTTTGTTCTCCTTCAACACTATGTTGACTATTGTTTGTCTTTGCCTCTCCATATCAACTTTTAAATAAGTTTGTTAATATTAAAAAAAAAACTCTTGCTGGAATGCATTAATTGTATAGATAAACTTGGAAACCAGTGACCTCTTGAGCTTAGCAGGAGATAGACCATGGACATCAGTTGTCACAGTGGTGCCTCTGGCAGAACCTATTGCAAATCCCTAGGCAAAATGAGACCTCAAGGATCTGAGAGAATGTCTAAGAAGTACTTGATACATACCTTGGGTATGGTTTATTGAAGTGTCCACCTGTCTGAAAGCTGGGGAATCTAGATAAGGGAGGGAAAATTAGTTATGATAAAACATATCAACAAACATCAATAAATTTTGTAAAACTAATTGTCATGGCTCATATACAATATGAACAACAAAGGGACCATCAAAAGGAAAGCATCCATTATGTTTATTGTGAAATTTTTTATTCTAAATAAAGCAATGAGAGGGGAAGACACAATGAGAAAATTACCATTTTATAAATGGTAAACTTCTTACAAAATGGAATAGGGGCACCTGGGTGGCTCAGTTGTTTGGGCTGCTGCCTTTGGCTCGGGTCATGATCTCAGGGTCCTGGGATCGAGCCCTGCATGGGGCTCTCTGCTCCGCAGGAAGCCTGCTTCTCTCTCTCTCTCTCTCTGCCTGCCTCTCTGCCTACTTGTGATCTCTGTCTGTCAAATAAATAAATAAAATTTTTTAAAAAAAAAAGAAAAGTAAAACATTAAAAAATAAAATTTTAATTTAAAAAAATTATGTAATTTTTTAAAAAGCTTAAAAATAGCAGAACCATTTTTCTTATAACTGGAAAATACATTGTATATATATCTATGAAAAATACTTGTCAGGTGCCTGTGTGGCTCAGTGGGTTAAGCCGCTGCCTTCAGCTCAGGTCATGATCTCAGGGTCCTGGGATGGAGCCCCACATCGGGCTCTCTGCTCATTGGGGAGCCTGCTACCTCCTCTCTATCTCTGCCTGCCTCTCTGCCTACTTGTAATCTCTCTCTGTCAAATAAATAAATAAAGTCTTTTAAAAAAATAACTTGCAATGGGATCACCTGGGTGACTCAGTGGGTTAAAGCCTCTGCCTTCGGCTCAGGTCATGATCCCAGGTTCCTTGAATCCAGTCCCACATCAGGCTCTCAGCTCAGAAGGGAGCGTGCTTCCTCCTCTCTCTCTGCCTGACCCTGCCTACTTGTGATCTCTGTCAAATAAATAAATAAAATCTTTTATAACAAAAAATTAAAAAAAACTTGTCATTTCTGGAATCAGGAGCATATGGAAAAAAATAATATCTGAGGAAAATACTTCTGCCATGTTTTGTGCCTTGTAAATATTTTTAAACAGTCAGGCAACTTTTAGCTTTATTGAAATACCTGCTAAGATACCAGCAGTGCCTTTTGGAGCCCTATGACTATAAAAATTAATTGCAAATATTCAAAATGTTTACTATGATGTCACTATTTAGGGCCACCACCAAGCATGTTTCAGAAGTAAGCATAACTGTTACTCTTCTGTAAGGCAAAAGGGCATGCTTTCAGGAGTTCCATCTGCTGTACTAGGAGGTGAATCAAGTAATGATTTTTGTCTGTAAAATAATTCACTTTTCAATCTAACATTCCTCATTCCACATTATAATAATAAAAACTAGGAGGAGACTAAAATAAACAACTACAACTACAACAACCAGCTTTTCCTTCAGTGGAAAAGTAAATAGAACCTTATGAGTATCCTGAAATTTTTTTTAAATATTTTTAAGATAAGCATTTTTGTTAGAAAACCATATATTTTATATTACTAAGAAATAACAGGCAAAGTTTTATTAACTTCTAAAAAGCCTAGTTACTTCTATTTATCTATTAACTCATCTCTTTATGAAGTAGAACATGATCACACCTATTGTATCTACCCAAGTTTGTATGCTTTGGTTATTTTATGTTTGCTATTTCCTTGCTTAATTTTTACAATATTTGATACATAATAGTATCTTTAAATCCATCTATGGTTTCACAGAATTTGTTTGAACTTCATCAAAATGTACCATACTTTTTGCACTGTCCTTGTTTTACTTCTCTATTAACTTTCCAAGATTTATTCAATTTATGGTGTGTAGCTATCAGTTATTTTTATTCCTCCATAATGCTATGTTTACAAATTTGTATTTATCTGTACTTTTAAAAATATCTTAATTATATACCATTTCTCATCTCACGTAACACTCACATTACTTCTACACTTATCAGATATTATGTAACTGAAAACCACAACTCAGCAACAATATAGCACCATTTTTCAAAATTAAATGGCTTAGCAGAATTCTTTAATTCTATCCTTTATTTGTATTAGATGACCCTTTATTCTGGTATTTGGCATTGTTCATATGGAGGAAAGCTTATAAGTTGATATTCCATAAATAGAAGGATTTATTATGATTGATTAATTATTTTCATTTAGAATGCATAGAATATGGTTGATTTAATATTTCTTTCTTACTCTCTGCCTGGAACATAGTGCTATCTATGTAATAGCCACTAAAATATTAAGTGAATTACCTAGACTTTAAACTTCATATGAATAGGAATAACATACAGAACTCTTCTCAGATTGGGACACCTGGGTGGCTCAGTCAGTTAAACGCCTGAGCCTTTAGCTCAGGTCATGATCTTAGGGTCCTGGGACTCAGTTCTGCCACAGATTCCCTGCTTAGCTGGGAGTTTGCGTCTCCCTCACTCTGCTGCTCCCCCTGCTTGTGCTCTCTCTCACTCACAAATAAATAAAATTAAAAAAATGAATTCTTCTCAGATAGCTAATATACAATATCGTCTTTGTATTCATCAAATATAAAGTGCCATATATTAATGAAATTCAGACTACTTCAAATTCATTTTTTAACCAGTAAGAAAGTACTGGGAACAAGCCAAAAATGTCTTTAATGAATTAAAGAAATAGATTGATTTTCAATATCTTAATGTTTCTAAAATAAATTGCAAGATTTTTATACTAGATATCAGTGTAAATATTCATTATACAATGATATTCTAAAAATAAGCCTTAGAAAACTACTTGACACATATGATGACAATAACGAGTTTGACAAAAGTCAGTTTCGGTAAAACTTATAACACCTACCACCTGAAACTCTTGTTCTATAATTTCATTATTTTAATTTACAAAAATACAAAAGTAATATATCAGAGTAAGTATATTGATAGCTTTGAAGGTATGCTCTGGTTGTGCACTGTGTACTATTGAAAGGGGAATCAAATATGTGATGCTTATGGTGTGACTCTATTAAAATTCAACAAGTTCAGAAGCATACGAGGAATAGAATAAAGACAAAAGATGACCCTTCCTTATCCTAAAGATAGACAATGGTATATATGTGCTAGTTGGGGAGAGAATCCATTCAGTAGATGGAGGATGTGGTAGTGAAAAAAAAAAAGACACAAAGTTTTGGTTGACCGTTTAGCACTATATTTAACAAAGTGAAATTGTGTGTTAACAGCTTTGAATAAAATCCAAAAAATATTTTCAATTCATTGAAGATTATTTAGGAAAAACTTGGAAAATACAACTTGATAAGGATTCCAATAAAAGATTCATAAGCAATACAAGTTTCAGAATTTTTGTATATTTTCCCTAAAAAGCCATTTGATTTAAATTAAAAAGAATTCTATTTACCTGTCACTTAAATAAGAGGAAATTATTTGGTTTTGTAAGAAGTCAATAAAATAAATGAACATATCTCTAGAAAACAGATATGCACACTAAGTTAAAAATAATAGTGCTTAAGCTGTTCAGCAAACATTTGTAAAATTCCTTGCCATCAGCTAGCTCTGGAGTTCTGCTAGGTGAGTAAGGCCATGTATGTTACTGCTCAGAGTACTGACACAAAGCAATTGTACCCTTCATCTCCATTTTTTGCCATTGATATGTCATGCTATGTTGTTTAGAGATACATAAATGGCCCTACATGAAGGCCTTGTTTTGTGTGTATATGGGTGACTGTGATTTAACTTTCAAATCAGATGGCTCCTGATTTACAATGATTCAACTTATGATATATTTGGCAATGATGTGAAAGTGAAAGTGATTCAGTAGAAACTGTACTTTGAATTTTGAATTTGGGTCTTTATAAAAAGGGCCAGTGTCATGTGGTATGGTGCCGTCTTGTGATGCTGGGCAGGGGCAGTGAGCCACAGCTCCCAGTCAGCTAGAAGATTACAGGGGTGAACACCTGATATTCTTACAACCATTCTATATATAACCATTCTTCTTTTTTTAGTGTAATATTTAATAAATTGCATGTTATATTTGATACTTTGTTATAAAATAGGCTTTGTTTAAGATGATTTTGCCTAAATGCAGGCAAATGTAAGTTTAAATAAGCTTAAGGTAAGCTATGATATTTGATAGTTTAGGGGTATTAAATGCATTTTCAGTTTTTTATGTGTGTCTCTGGACATAGCCCCCTTGTAAGCTGAAGAACATCTCTATATGTATATGTAGCCTTGGTATGGTTTACATATTATTGGCATGAGACATCTAGAACAGTACGTGTGCCATATAATTATCTACAACATCAAACAAGTTTCTTGAAAACTTGTGCCAAAGGGGTTATGTCTTTAAGGATTCTTATTTCAGAAAGGTTCTCTCAAACGTAAGATTGTTCAGAAGTTAAGTGAAAATCTGACCAAACTCAACATTTTTCCATTTTCCCTAGTGAGCAAATATAGCTAAAATCTATCTGCCATTTTCAACACTGTACTCAACGACTGTAATTCTAATTTAAGAACAGATTATTTATATCAAAACCACATGTTGGCCTAATCTTACACAATATTTATAAATCTCACTCAGAGCCTTGGACCCTTTTATTTGTTGAGTCTATATGATACTACGGACATTCATCTTTTCTGACCTCATAGCTTCATGTATGTCTATACTTTTAAAAATACATGCATCAGTTCCATTGTAAAATGTCTGGGTTATAAAATGTGCTATGCTATCAAAATGGTACTAAGAACATACAAATGACCTGGTGTAATGAACTGGACCAGATTGCCAGATATCACATTTCATACCAGAAAGATTCAGTGTTAAGTTTTAAAATGGCCAGCTATACTTCGACTGAATTATAACTCATTTAACTTCTTTCTTTGTGTACAGTATTATACATTAGTCAGTACTATAGTAAAGAAGTACTTTGGACAGATGTAAATATGCTGTAATAAAAAATGTTTTTCTTCTTTCTTTTAGTCCTTTTTACTTGTAAGACTATCCACAAATACTATGCCTCCCCCAAAATGATTTGCAATCCAAATTTTTCTCTAAATGAATTTATAGCACAGAAAAAAATATATATATACACTTACAGTAGACATGTTCAAAAATAGTTACACAACAGCTGGGCCCTAAATGTAAGCAGTATAGTTGTTTTGTTTTGTTTCGTTTTCTTTAAAAAAAAAAGAGAGGTTATGTGAAATATTGGAATTTTATTTCGAGGCCTAGTATTTCAAGACGGTTAACTACACATACAGTGTCAACAGCCTCTGGTTGGCAGTATGATTTTATTGGCTCCATGGAACAACAACAAGAATTTACTGTTGTTTCTTTCTTTTATGACACACACAGAAAAACAAATTGACACATTTGCTCAAGACCAACCAGAATCATTTTAACCTATCAAAATTGATGGGAGGCCTTCACTGCCAAAGTCACTGCTGGGTTTTCACAATTCATTGCAGACAATCTGCTACTCCCATTATGATAAAGAGAGAAGAGTCATAATCAGGGAAGAAAGCTAGATTAAAATACTTGTAATTATCATTGAATTATTTAGCCTGCTATAGGATTATTATTATTAGTGTCATTTGATAATTTTCTCTCATTTTATTAAACACAACTGTGAGTAATTACCCTACCTAATATTTCTCTGTATTGGCTGACAAGCTAGCAAACATTCATGAAAATATCCATTAGCCACACATATAAAATGCTGCATTATGATGCTGTTGAATCAGAACATACCACTACCTGATCCTGTAGCTCTTTGAGGATTTGCAAATCAATTAATTCTATGTTTATTGGATTCTTCCCATACAATTAGAAAATTTATAATAGAGTCCATGAACATTATTAGTTTTACCATTTTAAACCAGCAATCACACTTTGATTTTTACAACAAAACCAGAAATATAAACACACACATTTGGATCAGTTTTCTGTTAGTCTGTCTGGACTTCAAAATCCTAATCCTCAAGATAATGCACACCAAAGTTCTGGATTAAACAAGAAATTAGATGGCACCTGAACACTTGGTTTAATATTCTCCAAAGGACTATGCAACTTATTTCTTACATTATGACATTGCTTTACATAGATCCACACTTTTATAATGTTAGTATTTTTAATAATCAATAAAGTCAATTAATCATGATTAAAAATCAAACATAAAAATTTCTACTTTTTGCTTTTGCCCCCTCCATTTAGAACTTATTTATAGCCTGATAATTCAAAGGTCCCTATGTTTATGAAAATCTGGACAGAAATAGCTCTAAGATCCCATTTAGAACTTGATATTAATCTAAGTCTTTTGGCTCCATTTATCCTGAGAGCAAAGAGTAGGACAAAGGATTTGAGTACTGTTAGTTTATCTGGGAGATTATCCAAGGCAGAAAAGAATGGGAAAGTGATACAGTGAAGAAGCAACTTTGTCAAAGAGGTACATTGTTGATATAATTGTTGTGGATAGAAAATGAAGGCTTGCTTTTACTGAAAGGTCCTGAGAAACTGCTTTACGTTGTCCTCATGAAGACCTGAAAACTGACAATTTTATCTATGGTTCTTATTTCCACTTCACTGAGAGCTGTCCTCAGAGGACATTGACTCTCCTACACTTTTGGGTTGTGTTGGACACATTCTAAAATGAGAGAGAAAACATGAGATGCTATCAGTGTTAAGTAACTGCAATTCCCATGGAACTATCCACCACAGGTTTGGCTATAATCAGGTGTTGGGCCTTGATATCAGAGGGATTTGAGGCAGTATCATTTTAGGTTAATCATTATATCTGAAATTTCCAAAAACTTCAACTGATGAAACTTTGATTATAAATCTATAAATATAACAATAAATCTACAGTATTCAAATTATTTTCATAGAAATACACAGACAAAGCATCAATTAATATTTAAATGTTACAAAATACTGAACTGAAAGAATTTGGTCATATAACAACGTGTAAGAAGTAGAACTTAGGTCTAATTTAGAACTCAGGATGCATTGGAGAATCAGTTAAGAAATTGAATGGAGGGACGCCTGGGTGGCTCAGTGGGTTAAGCCACTGTCTTCGGCTCAGGTCATGATCCTAGGGTACTGGGATCGAGACACAAATCGGGCTTTCTCTCTGCCTGCCTCTCTGCCTGCTTGTCCTCTGTCTCTGTCAAATAAAAAAATAAAATCTTTAAAAAAAGAAATTGAATGGATGCCTGACTATCTTATAGGTTTGCTAAAAATCAGTGACTTTGTGTTCACGTGTGGCTATGTAGGAATTTTTAAATCTCTCTAAGAAGTTATTAAATTTGATTATATAATGGCAGTAAAGGATGGGGAAAAGCAAAGTACAAACCCCATAAAGACAAAGGCACTGAGTATGAGAAAAGAGTAATAGATAAGAAGAATCAATGCATTTGAGGAAAGTGGGAATTGAAATACACAATGATTGTTGACTTTTTTAGATGGAGAAAAAAACTAGCTTGCAAGAAGGAAATAACAGAAGACATGTTGTGATGTGAGACAGAATCCTAGAAAAGGCAGTAACGTGGAATGAAGGAGTAGGGAGAGCATATCAGGTAATTTGGATAGGAAGGAGTTAGGAGGTAATTTCTTGATAAATTTTATATGGCCCACTTAAATGCACAGATTTCTCTTCTTTAATTTATATGGAGAACAGGGTGTCCTTTCTCTTCACTTTCAGAGCACCAGAGGTGTACACTTTCAGACTGAAAACCTGAAAAGTTCAGGACTCAGTTGCTTAAGCACAGCTGAGAGGACATATTTCAATTAAGATTTACATTTTGCTGTATGTAGTAGACTTTCAAAAGTGGTTTAACCATATTTTTTCATTTAACAAGAAGACTACAGAGAGTGTTTTCTGGTGTTGGTTCAGAGTCTTCAGAAAGTCAAGTGAACTATCTTAGAGGTTTTCATGGCTTTTTATTCACAGTTGCAAAAATTGCTGTTGGAGTTCTCACTGTTAAGCCCACATTTCTGGCAGAAAGATAGAGGTAAAAGAGCATGATAGCTTGTACGACTGATACTTTGTCATATGGTTACAATATAACTAGAAAAGAGACAATAAAATATTTGATGTTATTTTAAGTTTCCTTGTTGTCAATCCCTCAGTGCTTTCTGATATCTTTAAAGGAAAAAGTAGATGGATATTGACCTGGCAAATATCAACACCTGTCAGTCTCTCTTGGATAACCTATTTCTCTATAATCTCTTCTTCCCAGTAAAAAAAAAATAAAATATATTCATAACCTACACTGTGCCATCTCAAGTTACTGAACCAAGATAAAATTACAATGACTCAAAGTTGCTCTTGACTGGTATGTTTCAAGCTCTATTCCTGGTTTGAGGACAGGTTTTAATAGGCCTGCCACTGTAGAAATCAGCTGGATGTTTAGAGGCTATCAGAACTGTACAAAAACCTTGAAGGGGTAAAGACTTGAAAATTCTTTAGAGAGATTAGCTCCCTAAGGCATTATTCATCCAAGCATTTTCCTCCAAACAATTAAGGCTGATGGATGAGGGGCACCTGAGGGGCTCTCTCATCACGTGGGTGGTGTGTTAAGCCTCTGCCTTCATCTCAAGTCATGGTCTCTGGGTCCTGGGATCCAGCCCCACATCGGGCTCTGCTCAAAAGGAAGACTCCTTCCCTCCCTGCTTGCCTGCCTCTCTGCTTACTTGTAGTCTCTCTCTCTCTGTCTCTCTGTGTCCAATAAATAAATAAAATCTTATAAAAAGGCTGATGGATGATAAATTATGAAAACTGCTCCCTCCAAATGATGCTTCTTTATAAGGATTTAAGAATTTAAAATTGTAAGAATTTAAAGTTAAAACTTGATCGTAGGATTTATGTTACAGAATAACATCAAGTGAAGGCAGTTATTATTAGATCTGAAGTATTTGTGATTCTGAATTCTTGGCCTCATTAGTAAATTTATTTTTAAATTCTCCCATGGAGTGGTGATTGGCCTTCAGTCTTTCATTGATGTACATCATTGGGTCAAATGAGATGTGTGTGCCCAGAACTATATACACTCTTCTTTGTATTTCACTGGAGATGGCATTTCTGAGTTTTGTTCAATTGAATTTGGACAGATGTTTTAATAGTCACTTCTAGAGTTGGCCCTGGAGAATATCTTCCTTTTTTTTTTCTCTTCCCGATTCTCTGAAAAACCCTGACTAATTCACATTATCACAGTGATATCACAATTCAAGTTTTTCCAAACACTATAGCTGCAAAATAGAAGGAAGCTACTCAGAATGTAATGCTATTGTGAATGATTGAGAAAGAAAACATTATTATAATTTAGCTACCAGGTTTCAATGTATTTTATTGTTGCTTAGAAAATCTTAGCATACCCAGACTTTACAGAGATTTGATGATCCTAAGAGGAGCTGAACTCAGGAACCAAAATAACTATGCACATAAAAAGTACAATTACTTACCTAAAAAAGATGATGTGGTTAACTTTATATGGCAATCCAAGGGTTATTGGAACAGGAATTTAAAAAATAGCTTAGGGGCGCCTAGGTGGCTCAGTGGAATAAGCCACTGCCTTTGGTTCAAGTCATGATCTCAGGGTCCTGGGATCAAGCCCCACATCAGGCTTTCTCCTCAGCAGGTAGCCTGCTTCCCTTCCTCTCTCTCTGACGGCCTCTCTGCCTACTTGTGATTTCTCACTGTCAAATATATAAATAAAATATTTTAAAAAATAGCTTATAAGTATATGATAAAATAATGATATACATATACAAAGAAAAGAAAGATACTATACTGTGAATATAAATTAAGTGAAAATTGTTGAAATAAAGAATACAATAAATGGAGACTAAGATGAATATAGCTGTAAAATGAATAAGTGAGTTGGGAAAAACAAACAAACAAACAAATTAATGACTTTTGCCCAAATGCAGCAGAAGAGAAAAAAAATAAAGAAAATATTTAAATAAGTACTGAGATAAATTTTGGAGAATTAAAGAAAGATAAAAGATACCAGACTTAAAATGATGCCAAATATGAGAAATCAGAAACAAAACAAACCAAAAACCACACACGCAAAAAACCACTCATATAGGGCGCCTGGGTGGCTCAGTGGGTTAAGCCGCTGCCTTCGGCTCAGGTCATGATCAGGGTCCTGGGATCGAGTCCCACATGGGGTTCTCTGCTCAGCGGGGAGCCTGCTTCCTCCTCTCTCTCTCTCTGCCTGCCTCTCCAACTACTTGTGATTTCTCTCTGTCAAATAAATAAATAAAATCTTTAAAAAAAAACACTCATATATATTACGGTGAGTTTTAAGAATATCAAAAACAGAGAAGAGCATAAATGATGCCCAAGAGAAGAACAGATCACCTAAAATGTACAAGAATAATACTGACAGCAGAATTCTCAATAGTACTAGCATATAAAGGAGACAGCTGGGTGTTTGTATAGATGGAAAAGATATTTGAAACTAGATATTATACATCAAGCCAAATTCTTGATTAAATTTGAGAGCACAGTAAAAATACAATGAAGCATGTTAGGTCTTAGAACATTTATCACACAGAGACACACATTTTAGAAAACTTCCTTGGAGGACAGCTCAATTTAGATAGAGAAAAAAGAATTATGAAGAATTATGTACTCAAAGGCACATTTTGAAGGAAGGATTGAATATAGTCTGCACTGCAAATATTCTTTAATCGTATGTTCTGAATATCCTAAATTTAAGAAGTATTTGTTCAAATATTTATCTTTAAATAAACCCTAGGAGACTTTTTCTTGGATTCTGGAAAATCAGTCCATTTGGATACAAATCTTTTTGTCACTGATGGAAATTTTGATAGCCCTTAACTGTGGAATGTCTAATGTATTGTTACAGCAATTGTGATTTGCCAATACATGGGTGATGTCTGTGTGCTGTGCAGGTTTATTTTTATTTTTGATGGTTTTACTCTTCTATGAGATTTTTATGTAGACATAATTTTAATAAATTATGATTTGTTGAAATTTATCTGAGGTTATATATAATAAAATGAAATTTGTGTGGACTGAAGAAGTGCATCTCCATTTTTTTTTTTTTAAGAGTAGACTGGTCTTTAAAAATTGTCCAAAGAAGTACATTATATTCATTATTAAATTTGATAATATACAATAAAGTATTTATGGTCATATGGAACCATCTCAAATTCTGCTATTAATTCATATTAATAATTACCATAAGAGGAAAAAGGGATATTTTTCAAAATGAAAATTAGTGTATTTTTCAAAATATGATATAGTGTTATTCACTGAACAGAGGGAACAAATGTCAAAGTTTAACACAGTTTACAGAATGTTTTAACATAAATTGAAATTTAAATCTGACCAAATTTCACAGTTCTAAGTAAAATAATAGCATTTTAAATCCTTGAAAACTGGTAAGTGACCCAAAACATTGCTTAGAAAAACAAATTTAACACTACACTAGTCTGAGATGGTTAAGTTATGGTACAACTTGCCATTGTGTATCATCAAATGGTATATTTTTTTCTTTTGGTCTTGTCATTATATTTTATTTTAGCCATTCTGATAAGTGTGTAGTGATATCTCAGTGTCATTTTAATTGCATTTCCTTGATGTCTAATTATGTCAAATTATATTATTTTGATGTTTAATGTTCTGAGCTTTCTCAGTTCAAGACCATGAAGCCACTTAGGAAAAATACAGTTGCAGATGCACTCATAGACCAACTCTTATTTAGAAATAAGAACAAACATTACTACCCATTCCAACAAAAAATAGATTTGTTATGCAGTAGGGATTTTATAAATTACCTGACACAAGTTAAATAGTAAGATGAAATGGGACAGGTGGCTTCTTGCAGCTATATACAACATCAATTGAATTTCAATTTTCAGTATAATTTTTCCAAGGTATACACAGAATATATATTCAATGTAAATTGTGAACATTTTAAACTCTGTATATGGAAATTAATCAATTTTAAGTTTATACCAATCAAAATTAACGGAAGTTTATTTTAAATTAGTTAGCTTTCTCTATATTGCAAGACAGAATAATCAAGAATTGGTAAGAAAAAAATAATCTCTGTAAAATTACTGGGGGTGCATTATAAAGTGTTCGGTAAACGATCAAACTCACAATTTGGATTGAATGGCAAGTGACTTAAAATCTGGAACTCATTGTCAATTTTTTTTTTCTTCATTGTGTCTTAAATGTGGAACAAAAATGAGGTATTTCAAAGAGGTGAACCACAGATAAATTTCTCTAAGGGTGTGATGAGGGTTACTCAAAAAGGAACTTGACAAGGCTTTTAAAGATATCGACAATCATTATAACATAACGTGACTGATTGTTACCGTGCTCTTAACTGGGCAAACAATTGTTGTCTTCCAAGAAAGACTAACATAGTTGAGATTGTTGTAGCTGCCTTCTAGCACAGGGTCTCATGAAACAGGGATTCTAGCCACTGGCTGTGCAAGGCATGAGGCCTGTTAGTGATTCTATTTTTTCCTCTGCAGAATGGGTCTTTCTATATTCCCGGTCCTTTCTACCCCAATAAATAATGCGGCGATTCTCTCAGTCAGTTGTACTTTTGGTTTAAACAGCCAACTGTCTCTTAAAAGGGACTTTTGTTTAAAGTCCTTTAAAAAAAAAAGTTCTTTCAAAAAATCTTTTTTTTAATTTTATATTTAATCCCATATGTTTACTCTGATCCTGGAACTTTGTCATTTTGACCTTCTATGCTGATTAAAATATTCTCTCCAAAATGTAAGTTATTTGCAGGTACTTGCACTGTAGACATTCTTTACATATTTTTAAAAAAATCCATTTACGATTCTTAGTGAAATTCCCAAGAATCTGAAAGACTACCATTTGGTATTCATCGAACAGTTACTGTCTCCACTAAGTGACAGGGTTTCAGAGAACGTGAGCTCAAAAGAGATGTAACCTTTTTTCCACATTCTGCTACCATGTTCATTTCTATGTTACTCAGTGGAGCCTTCTTTGTAGAAACATATTATCCAATCTTTTATAAATCTGAATTTAAATTCTGTCCCTTCATTCCCCACAAAGCTTAAAAAGCCAAGCAAATTTTGTTCAATTTTTAAGTACCCATAGATGGCACTTTTTTAATGTTGCATTTTTGAGTTTTGATCACTCTTTATGTTACTTCTACTTCACAGATAAACAATTGCTAATGACAATGTGAACTTCCTACAAATCTAAAATATCATACATATCATACAGAACATTTCACTGGCCTAACAATCCTCTGTGCTCTGCCTGTTCATCCTCCTCCTCTCCTAACAGCTACAAACTGCTGACCTTTATACCATTTGCATAGTTCTGCCTTTTCTAGAAGGTCATATAGTTGGAACCTTGCAACATGAAGCTTTTTCAAATTGACTTCTTTCACTTATTATGATGAATTTTAAGTTTGTTCCATGTCTTTTCATTGCTTGGTAGCCATTTCTCTTCATTGCTGAATCATATCCCATTGTTTCAATGGACCACAGTTTATCTATCCATTCTCCTCCTGAAGGACATCTTGGTTACTTCCAATTCTTGGCACTTATGGGTAAAGCTGTTACAAACACAGGTTTATATGCAGGATTCTGTGTACACAAAGTTTTTGCTCTTTTGGGTGAGTACCAAGGAGCACGATTGCAGGATCATATGGTAAGAATATGTTTACTTTTGTAAGAAACTGCCCAACTGTCTTCCAAAGTGGTAGCACCATTTTGGTTTTCTCACGAGAATGAATGAGAGTTTCTCTTGTTCCTCATCGTCAAAAGCATTTTATGTTGTCAGTATTTTGGATTTTAGCCATTCTAATAGATGTGTAGTAATATATCATTGTTTTATTTATTTTTTTTTAAAAGATTTTATTTATTTATTTACAGAGAGAGATGACAAGAAGACGGAGAGGCAGTCAGAGAGAGAGAGAAAGAAAGGGAAGCAGGCTTCTGCTGAGCAGAGAGCCCAACGTGGACCTCGATCCCAGGACCCTGAGATCATGACCTGAGCCAAAGGCAGCGGCTTAACTCACGGAGCCATCCAGGCGCCCCTCTTTGTTCTTTTAATTTACAATTCTTTAATTAGACATGCTGTGGATCATCACAGCATCTTTTCATATCATTATTGCCATCTATATATCTTCTTCAGTGAGATGTGTGTTCCAGTCCTGGCCAATTTTTCAATCAGGTCCTTCATTTTCTTGTGTTTGATTTAATAAATAAATAAATACATAATAATAAATAAATAAATAATAAATAAATGAATGAATTTATTATATATGTTATATATAGTATATTATATATATTATTATATATTAAATAATAATTTATTAAAAATAAATTTACTAATGAGGTCAAGAATTCAGAATCACAAATACTTCAGAATTAATAATAACTGCCTTCACTTGATGTTATTCTTAAGATAAATACTACGATCAAGTTTCAATTTTAAATTCTTACAATTTTAATTTCTTAAATGCTTATGAAAAAGCATCATTTGGAGGGAGCAGTTTTCATAATTTATCATCCATCAGCCTTTTTTTAAAGATTTTATTTATTTATTGGACACAGAACGAGAGAGAGAGAGAGAGAGAGATCAAAAGTAAGCAGAGAGGCAGGCAAGCAGGGAGGGAAGGAGTCTTCCTTTTGAGCAGAGCCTGATGTGGGGCTGGATCCCAAGACCCAGAGACCATGACTTGAGATGAAGGCAGAGGCTTAACCCACCACCCACGTGATGAGAGAGCCCCTCAGGTGCCCCTCATCCATCAGCCTTAATTGTTTGGAGGAAAATGTTTGGATGAATAATGCCTTAGGGAGCTAATCTCTCTAAAGAATTTTCAAGTCTTTACCCCTTCAAGGTTTTTGTACAGTTCTGATAGCCTCTAAACATCCAGCTGATTTCTACAGTGGCAGGCCTATTAAAACCTGTCCTCAAACCAGGAATAGAGCTTGAAACATACCAGTCAAGAGCAACTTTGAGTCTTTTAAGGAATTTATCAACATTTCTTTGTTTTTGGTTCATATCCGAAATAGTTCCATATTACACTTGCCTAATTTCTCCAGAGCTGACTTTGAAGGAGGCATTCAGTTCCAGCTAGTTCCATATTTTGGCAAGAACTATAATTCTATATATTAAAAAAAACATATTTTAGGGTGCCTGGGTGGCTCAGTGGGTTAAAATCTCTGCCTTTGACTCAGGTTATGATTCCAGGTTCCTGGGATTGAGTCCCACAGTGGGCTCTCTTCTCAGCAGGGAGCCTGCTTCCATTCCTCTCTCTCTGCCTGCCTCTCTGCCTTCCTGTGATCTCTGTCAAGTAAATAAATAAAATTTTTAAAAAAACATATTTTATACCAGTTATTCATGTTTATTAACTAAGATATCACAATACAAATAATACAAACAGTTGCTCTTTATTAATACCTTCAACCAAGATCAAAAAAATATGTCATATTTAATCCAAAAATTTTATATCATGTGATAGGTCAGATATATATAAAATTACATTTAAAGTTTTAAAAATATCAGCAAATATTTTCATTTAAATGCAAATTTCAAAGAAAATCTACTTTTCCAAACATGACTTTTTATCCTATTTTTTTAATTTTGTCGACAACTGATAAATTGTTTAGCGAGACTATAAATGTTAGATTGAAAAAAATGATTAATAGATGTAGGTTCAAATTATTATGTTCCATTAAAAATGATTTAGTCTTTGATGAACATCTGTTTGGTAATGTGTTGTATCCAGATATAGTAAATTAATGACATATATAAAATTATAGGGAAATGACACCTTCCGTTCCATTATGAGTAGAGCTTTTAAAATGCTATTTGTCACAACCTGTCATCTTGTCAGTATGTAGCATTTAAAAAATATATACTCTTCACTATGAAGTCTTTTAGAAATCTAAAATATGACTTTCTATGGTTTGTGTTTCCATATTCCTTTATTGCCAGTTTGAACAAATCCACATGCTTTGATTCAAAGGTAATAAATTCCTCTTATTTGGAAAAATGATGTTTATTTTTGTTCTCTCACCCTTAGCAGGTGGTTTCATTTTAGCACACTTCAGAGTTATAATTTCATGTTTTTAAAACATTTATTATGATCTACATAGATGAATGAATCTTTTATTTTATTAAATTATTGGCCAAAATATCTGTTATTTTTAAAAATGTATTTCTTTTGAAGGGTTATTTTAGAGCATTCAGAGAGGATCTAGGAGTGTGGTATTATGCAATTATTAAGTAGGTTTGAAATGGTTATTTATATGACTGTTTCTTTAAGGCTTTTGTCTTATTTTGGCTTTTTTTTTGTCTTATTTTGTATTATTTTGTCCATTATGTGCTATAAAATATTTTGAAAGTAAATTTAAGGTATGTTTTACATAGTTTATTTTTGGAAAAAAAATATTGAAATGACTTATGAAATTCAGTGTACTCTCAACATTAATTTATTCTGAAATTTACCAGTTGTCTACTGTCTATTATATGGCAGATATTACTTCAGAATACACTGGTAAATGAAATACTTGGCTTTGTAGAACTTTTATTTTAATGGGTTAGACAATTAAAAGCTATAAACCTTAATAAAAATTGCATAGTGCATTCAAAAATAATGAGTACAATGGGGAAAAAGAAAAATTAAATCAGGGTGAGAAAAATCAAGGTTGCTAGGCAGGGGATGTGGAGTTAAAAATTTTAATAGGAAGATCAGGGTAGTTACAATGAAGGTAACAATTGAACAAAGGTATGGAAAGGTGATGCATTTGCCCAGAACTATCAGCAATAAGGTCACTCCAGACAAAGGAATTGGCTATCTTGAAGGCCATAAGGTTGGATCGTGCCTGGCATATCTGAGGAATAGCAAGGAGGCCACTGTGAGGGCCTGAAGAGTAGCAGGGAAAGAGGTCACAGAGGTTAAATGAGTGGCTAGATCATGTAAAAGCTTAGAAGTCATTGTAAAACTCTGGCTTTTATATTTGGAAACTTACTGTGTGATAGAATTTCTGCTAATAACTGAGAGTTCAAATGTCCATAAAATTTCAAGGATTCTTATTCTAGTAAGACAGAATAAAGAAAAAGAGTTCATATTTTCACATGGTGTAACAAGTGCTCAGATATACGAGTGTAGGAAGCTATGGGAGCACAGAAGAAGGCACTAAAATCACACCAATATATTGGATGACTGTGACTATATATAAATTTGTATTTTCTAGATTTTTTATAGTCATGGAATCACACAGTATATACTATTCATTGCCTGGCTTTTCTTTTCTCAGCACCAATACTTTGAGAATCTCCAATTGTTAATAGTTCATTTTGATGTTGAATGGTAATCTCTTTAATGAATAGATCATAATTTGTCTTTGCTCTATTGATGGACATTGATGAGCATTTCCACTGTTTTTAATTCTTAAAAATAAAGCTGCTATGAAATTCATATACAAGTCCTTGTACGAACATAGGGTTTGTTTCTCTTGGTTAAATGCCTAGAAGTAAAATGGCTATTCGTGTAACTGCAACATATTTTGCATTCAAGCAGAGAGAGTCAATTATCATATGGTTTCACTTATTTGTGGAGCATAACAAATGGCGTGGAGGACATGGGGAGTTAGAGAGGAGAAGGGAGTTGGGGGAAATTGGAAGGGGAGGTGAACCATGAGAGACTGCGGACTCTGAAAAACAATCTGAGGGTTTTGAAGGGGTGGGGGGTGGGAGGTTGGGGTACTAGGTGGTGGGTATTATAAAGGGCACGAATTGCATGGAGCACTGGGTGTGGTGAAAAATAATGAATACTGTTATGCTGAAAATAAAAAATAAATTTAAAAAAAAAAAAATTTTCAAACTATTTTCCAAAGTGGTGGTATCATGATACATGCCCACAACAGTTTAGATTTTTTGTTGCTTCTCAATCTAGCTCAGACGAAGTACAATTAGCCTTTATAATTTTAGCCATTCTAATAGATGTCTCATTATGATTTTAATTTGTTTTTCTTTAATGTCTAAATGTTGAGAAATTTGTCATGTGCTTATAAGCCATCCATATCCTTTTGGTGACATGTCTCTTCAATAATTTTCTTCACATGTAACATTGGATACTCTGTTTGATTATTAGGAAGGTTTTTTATTTTTATTCATATTTTAACAATCAGAGTTGATGTCCATTATCAGATATATAATTTGCAAAGCCCTTCTCCATCTTTACGGTTTCTCAATGGAGCTTTGATAGTTGTGTCTTTCAAGAAATATGCTACTTCTTTCCTGGTACACGGAGGTATGACTAGAACATTATCAATGTTGACCTTTGCAAAGAAAATCATGGCTTAAGATATATGTAGTCTGCGGTTGTTGGGAGTGTTCTGTAATATCAAGCATATCTAGTTAGTTGATAATTTTATTCAAGTCTTACATATCTTACCAATTTGATGACCGTTTGTCTATATAATCTTAAAATAAAGGTGTTGAAATTTTTTTCCATTTCTCTTCTAAGGTAGAAGTTATGATATTTGTTCTTAGTTTTTCCCTATATATCCCCAAATCTGTTATTAAGTATTAAAAGTCAAGCATTATTATACTCCCTGATGAATTCATCCTTTTACTCTTCTGTAATTTTGACTTGATCTTTATGTCTGATAATGAAATTTGCTTTAAAATCACTTTTCATTATCTTGATATAACCACCAAAGTTATAGTGTGATTAGTGTTAATGTAGCATATTTTTTCTTTTACTTTATAAAGCACTTCTATATTTAATCCTGGAAAAAAAAACAGCTTTTTAGCTCTGGAAGCATCTTTCTAAATTATGTTTTCTTTTTTTTTTTATGAATCAGTAGCAATTTTTGTTAAGGGACCTAAACTGAAAGTAGGTTTAGAAATTTATTTATTTATTGATTGATTGATTGATTTAGTAAAAGATTTTATTTTGTTTATTGACAGCGAGAGAGAGAGAGTGAGAGAGAGAGAGAGTAAGTGCACAAGTGTGGGTAATTACGTGCAAAGGGTGATGAAGAAGCAGGCTCCTTGGGGTGCAAGTAGTCCCATGCAGGGCTGGATTCCTGTACACTGGAATCATGACCTCAGCCAAAGGCAAACATCTGCCTAAACAACTGAGTCATCCAGGCACCCCTAGAAAATTAAAAAAAAAAAAGACGTTTTAAAAACATTTTGTTTGTTTCTTTTTTTTTTATATATTTTATTTATTTGACAGACAGAGAGACAGGAAGAGGAACTATAAGCAGGGCAGAGGGAAAAAGAGAAGCAGGTTTCCCACTGAGCAGAGAGCCTGATTTGGGGCTCCATCCCAGGACCCTGGGATCATGACCTAAAAAGAAGGGACACTGATGGAGGAAGCCACCCAGACACCTCTTTTCTTTTTTTTTAATATATGGTAACTGATGGTTCCCAGCCACGAGGAGTATATTACCCATTGATTAAATCTTTGATAACAACCTATTTAAAGAGGTGTGTAAATATATACTTACTCAGATTTATACACTTTGTGTTTTCTTCATAGTTTGGGGCTGGACCCCATGGTCACAACACTGCTTCCAGTCTTTGCCTTCCCATCTTTTGATACCAGGTATTTGGTCAGCAAAGCAAATTAGTATCAAAATTAATAAGCCCTTGGCACCATATCTCTGGAGCAGCGGTTGCTCTTAGCCAAGGCCCAGAGCAGTTGACCTCCCCTCGCTAGTGCTCTAGCCCCAAGGACTAGGTCCCTGCCACCAGAACTCAGTCTTACATGTTATGCTAAGCAGACAAAACCAAAACAGGAAAGCTCAGACAGCTTTCACTGGCATGCCTCATCTCCCACTCCCTAGACGTCCAGGCAGGAGCAGATGCCAGGGAGGGGTCTTGGTCCAACATATGGGAGGGAAGGAAGTAGCCACGAGCAAGTACCTGCCTCTCTGTGCCTTTCTTTCCTGAGCAGGTTGTAAGGAGGAGGAAGAGGAAGGGGAAGAGAGGTGAACTTCAAGGGGTGAAGGCCTCAGGTAGGCAGCTGTCTCATTCCAGTAGGAAAGGGACAAAGGAGAAGGCAGTGAGTCTTGCAGGGAGGGTGGGGGGTAAGGGTTACAGCTTATGACGGAATCTGGACAGGAGTAATAGGGATACTAGTCATTTGAGTCCACCATTGGCAAGCTGGGCTGAGTTTCAGGGAAGATAGGCCTCCCTGGGCAACGGCACATGAGAGAAGGTGGAATTCTTCTCTGAGGAGCAGGTGGAGCTGCGGTTGTTGGGAAAGCATAGACAGTATTGTTCCAGGGCCAAGGACAGGTCCGGGTACTCCTGGTTGGAGGTCACGGCCACAGTATGATCCAGGTCTTCTACCACCAGCTTGAAGGTACCACATGCCAGCCACCCCTCATTATTGTGTATAACTCTCTGGTGCACTTATTGGATTATCCATCAAATGACTCCTTCAGCAGCGTGAAAACCACCTCCACAGGCACTCCCAGGCAATGAATAGTATATACTGTGTGATTCCATGACTATAAAAATTCTAAAATACAAATTTATATATAGTCACAGTCATCAAATATATTGGTGTGATTTTAGTGCCTTCTTCTGTGCTCCCATAGCTTCCTACACTCGTATATCTGAGCACTTGTTACACCATGTGAAAATATGAACTCTTTTTCTTTATTCTGTCTTACTAGAATATGAATCCTTGAAATTTTATGGACATTTGAACTCTCAGTTATTAGCAGAAATTCTATCACACAGTAAGTTTCCAAATATAAAAGCCAAAGTTTTACAATGACTTCTAAGCTTTTACATGATCTAGCCACTCATTTAACCTCTGTGACCTCTTTCCCTGCTACTCTTCAGGCCCTCACAGTGGCCTCCTTGCTATTCCTCAGATATGCCAGGCACGATCCAACCTTATGGCCTTCAAGATAGCCAATTCCTTTGTCTGGAGTGACCTTATTGCTGATAGTTCTGGGCAAATGCATCACCTTTCCATACCTTTGTTCAATTGTTAGCTTCATTGTAACTACCCTGATCTTCCTATTAAAATTCTTAACTCCCCATCCCCTGCCTAGCAACCTTGATTTTTCTCACCCTGATTTAATTTTTCTTTTTCCCCATTGTACTCATCATTTTTGAATGCACTATGCAATTTTTATTAAGGTTTATATCTTTTAATTGTCTAACCCATTAAAATAAAAGTTCTACAAAGCAAAGTATTTCATTTACCAGTGTAGTCTGAAGTAATATCTGCCATATAATAGACAGTAGACAACTGGTAAATTTCAGAATAAATTAATGTTGAGAGTATACTGAATTTCATAAGTCATTTCAATATTTTTTTCCAAAAATGAACTATGTAAAACATACCTTAAATTTACTTTCAAAATATTTTATAGCACATAATGGACAAAATAATACAAAATAAGACAAAAAAAAAAAGCCAAAATAAGACAAAAGCCTTAAAGAAACAGTCATATAAATAACCATTTCAAACCTACTTATAAATTGCATAATACCACACTCCTAGATCCTCTCTGAATGCTCTAAAATAACCCTTCAAAAGAAATACATTTTTAAAAATAACAGATATTTTGGCCAATAATTTAATAAAATAAAAGATTCATTCATCTATGTAGATCATAATAAATGTTTTAAAAACATGAAATTATAACTCTGAAGTGTGCTAAAATGAAACCACCTGCTAAGGGTGAGAGAACAAAAATAAACATCATTTTTCCAAATAAGAGGAATTTATTACCTTTGAATCAAAGCATGTGGATTTGTTCAAACTGGCAATAAAGGAATATGGAAACACAAACCATAGAAAGTCATATTTTAGACTTCTAAAAGACTTCATAGTGAAGAGTATATATTTTTTAAATGCTACATACTGACAAGATGACAGGTTGTGACAAATAGCATTTTAAAAGCTCTACTCATAATGGAACGGAAGGGGTCATTTCCCTATAATTTTATATATGTCATTAATTTACTATATCTGGATACAACACATTACCAAACAGATGTTCATCAAAGACTAAATCATTTTTAATGGAACATAATAATTTCAACCTACATCTATTAATCATTTTTTTCAATCTAACATTTATAGTCTCGCTAAACAATTTATCAGTTGTCGACAAAATTAAAAAAATAGGATAAAAAGTCATGTTTGGAAAAGTAGATTTTCTTTGAAATTTGCATTTAAATGAAAATATTTGCTGATATTTTTAAAACTTTAAATGTAATTTTATATATATCTGACCTATCACATGATATAAAATTTTTGGATTAAATATGACATATTTTTTTGATCTTGGTTGAAGGTATTAATAAAGAGCAACTGTTTGTATTATTTGTATTGTGATATCTTAGTTAATAAACATGAATAACTGGTATAAAATATGTTTTTTAAAAATTTTATTTATTTACTTGACAGAGATCACAGGAAGGCAGAGAGGCAGGCAGAGAGAGAGGAATGGAAGCAGGCTCCCTGCTGAGAAGAGAGCCCACTGTGGGACTCCATCCCAGGAACCTGGAATCATAACCTGAGTCGAAGGCAGAGATTTTAACCCACTGAGCCACCCAGGCACCCTAAAATAAGTTTTTTTTTATATGTAGAATTATAGTTCTTGCCAAAATATGGAACTAGCTGGAACTGAATGCCTCCTTCAAAGTCAGCTCTGGAGAAATTAGGCAAGTGTAATATGGAACTATTTCGGATATGAACCAAAAACAAAGAAATGTTGATAAATTCCTTAAAAGACTCAAAGTGGCTCTTGACTGGTATGTTTCAAGCTCTATTCCTGGTTTGAGGACAGGTTTTAATAGGCCTGCCACTGTAGAAATTAGCTGGATGTTTAGAGGCTATCAGAACTGTACAAAAACCTTGAAGGGGTAAAGACTTGAAAATTCTTTAGAGAGATTAGCTCCCAAAGGCATTATTCATCCAAACATTTTCCTCCAAACAATTAAGGCTGATGGATGAGGGGCACCTGAGGGGCTCTCTCATCACGTGGGTGGTGGGTTAAGCCTCTGCCTTCATCTCAAGTCATGGTCTCTGGGTCCTGGGATCCATCCCCACATTGGGCTCTGCTCAAAAGGAAGACTGCTTCCCTCCCTGCTTGCCTGCCTCTCTGCTTACTTGTGATCTCTCTCTCTCTCTCTGTGTGTCCAATAAATAAATATAATCTTTAAAAAAAGGCTGATGGATCCTAAATTATGACAACTGCTCCCTCCAAATGATGCTTCTTCATAAGCATTGAAGAATGTAAAATTGTAAGAATTTAAAATTAAAACTTGATCATAGGATTTATGTTACAGAATAACATCAAGTGAAGGCAGTTATTATTAGATCTGAAGTATTTGTGATTCTGAATTCTTGACCTCATTAGTAAATTTATTTTTAATAAATTATTATTTAATACATAATAATATATATAATATATATTATATATAACATATATAATATATATAATAAATTCATTCGTTCATTTATTATTTATTTATTTATTTATTATTATTATTATTTATTCATTTATTAACTCAAACACAAGAAAATGAAGGACCTTTTTGAAAAATTGGCAAGGACTGGAACAGACACCTCACTGAAGAAGATATTGAGATGGCAATAATGATATGAAAAGATGCTGTGATGATCCACAGCATGCCTAATTAAGGAATTGTAAATTAAAAGAACAATGAGGGGCACCTGGATGGCTCAGTGGGTTAAGCTGCTACCTTTGGCTCAGGTCATGATCTCAGGGTCCTGGGATCGAGTTCCACGTTGGGCTCTCTGCTCAGCAGAAGCCTGCTTCCCTTTCTCTCTCTCTCTGACTGCCTCTACGTCTTCTTGTGATCTCTCTCTGTCAAATAAATAAATAAAATCTTTTAAAAAATAAATAAATAAATAAATAAATAAAACAATGTTATATCACTACACATCTATTAGAATGGCTAAATTCCAAATTACTGACAACATAAAATGCTTTGACGATGAGGAACAAGAGAAACTCTCATTCATTCTGGTGAGAACACCAAAATGGTGCTACCACTTTGGAAGACAGTTGGGCAGTTTCTTACAAAACTAAACATATTCTTACCATATGATCCAGCAGTTACGCTCCCTGGTACTCACCCAAAAGAGCAAAAACTTTGTGTACACAGAATCCTGCATATAAACCTGTGTTTGTAACAGCTTTACCCATAAGTGCCAAGAGTTGGTTGTAACCAAGATGTCCTTCAGGAGGAGAATGGATAAACTGTGGTCCATTGAAACAATGGGATATGATTCAGCGATAAAGAGAAATGGCTATCAAGCAATGAAAAGACATGGAACAAACTTAAAATTCGTCATAATAAGTGAAAGAAGTCAATTTGAAAAAGCTTCATGTTGCAAGCTTCCAACTATATGACCTTCTAGAAAAGGCAGAACTATGCAAATGGTATAAAGGTCAGCGGTTTGTAGCAGTTAGGAGAGGAGGAGGATGAACAGGCAGAGCACAGAGGATTGTTAGGCCAGTGAAAATGTTCTGTATGATATGTATGATATTTTAGATATATATCGCTACACAGTTGTCAAAATGCATAAGATACTATACCAAGAGTGAACTCTATGAGAAAAGGTTTTTTTAAGATTTTATTTATTTATTTGACAGGCATCAAAGCAGGCAGAGAGGCAGGCGGGGATAGCAGGGGTTGGGGGAAAGCAGGCTCCCTGCCAAGCAGAGAGTCTGGTCTGGGGCTCGATCCCAGGACCATGAGATTATGACCTGAGCGGAAGGAAGAAGCCTTAACCCACTGAGCCACCCTGGTGCCCCACCAAGAGTAAACTCTAATGTAAACTGTGGACTTTGGGGTGATAATGATGTGTCAGTGTAGGGTCAGTGAGCGTGAAAACTTATCACCGTGGTACAGGATGTTGAAAATGGGGAAGGCTGTGTGTATGTGGGGAAAGGGAATTTTACTTTGATCCCCAAACTACTCTAAAAAATACAGTCTGTTAAAAAAAAACTTTATAATGCAATATAATACAGAACAAGAATGCATATCAAGAGAGAAATAATGTTTAAAGGGAACGAAGAACTTCAGTAATGTGTACCTAGGGATTTTGATTGCACATTTGTAGGAAGTTCACATTGTCATTAGCAATTGTTTTTCTGTGAAGTAGAAGTAACATAAAGAGTGATGAAAACTCAAAAATGCAACATTAAAAAAGTGCCATCTATGGGCTCTTAAAAAATGGAACAAAATTTGCTTGGCTTTTTCAGCTTTCTGGGTAATGAAGGGACAGAATTTAAATTCAGCTTTATAAAAGATTGGATAATATGTTTCTAAAAAGAAGGCTCCTCTGAGTAACATAGAAATGAACATGGTAGCAGAAAGTGAAAAAAGGTTAC
Organism: Mustela nivalis; assembly: GCF_964662115.1. Taxonomy (NCBI): domain Eukaryota; kingdom Metazoa; phylum Chordata; class Mammalia; order Carnivora; family Mustelidae; genus Mustela; species Mustela nivalis. The sequence continues at coordinate 176,542 of NW_028135762.1, read as the reverse complement.
ATCTCTTGTGAGCTCACGTTCTCTGAGCCCTGTCACATAGTGGAGACAGTAACTGTTCGATGAATAGCAAATGGTAGTCTTTCAGATTCCCGGGATTTTCACTAAGAATCCTGAATGGATTTTTTAAAAAATATGTAAAGCATGTCTACAGTGCAAGTACCTGCAAATAACTGGCATATTGGAGAGAATATTTTAATCAGCAGAGAAGGTCAAAATGACAAAGTTCCAGGATCAGAGTAAACATATGGGATTAAAATATAAAATTAAAAAAAAATTTTTTTGAAAGAACTTTTTTTTAAAAGACTTGAGAAAAGTCCCTTTTAAGAGAGAGTTGGCTGTTTAAACCAAAAGTACAACTCACTGAGATATCGCCACATTAATTATTGGGGTAGATAGGACCTGGAATGTAGAAAAACCCATTCTGCAGAGGAAAAAATAGAATCACTAACAAGCCTCATGCCTTGCACAGCCAGTGGCTAGAATCCCTGCCTCATGAGACCCTGTGCTAAAAGGTCGCTAGAACCATCTCAACTATGTTAGTCTATCTTGGAGGCCAACAAGTGTTTGCCCAGTTAAGGGCATGGTAACAATCAGTCACGTTATGTTATAATGATTGTCGATATCTTTAAAAGCCTTGTCAAGTACCTTTTTGAGTAACCCTCACCCCACCCTTAGAGAAATTTATCTGTGGTTCACCTCTTTGAAATACCTTATTGTGGTTCCACATTTACCATAGCCAAAAAAAAAAAAAAAAAAAAAAAAAAAAAAAGCTTTTTATTAACAAAGTGCTCATTAGGTGGCGCCACTGAAAACAATGACAGTTTTCACTGAGGGGACAATTTTGTTGCAGAAACAGCTGAAAGCAATCAGGTCAGACAGAGCCAAGGGCTGGAGGGATTTTTAAAATTACAAAAACCGAACCAAATCAAACCAAAACAAAAATCAAAACCAATGGCCAAGTTTCAAGTTTGCTACTAAAGGTATGACATTCTCCTAAGACATGCGAGTGACTTGAACAATATATTTATATATTTCTATTTGAAGAAGAAGGAACTATTTGATGCAGCAAATCCACGTTGATTAAAAATTACCAGATATGGGGGCTCCTGCGTGGCTCAGTGGTTTACGCCTCTGCCTTCGGATCAGGTCCTGATTTAGGGTCTGGGGATGGAGCCCCACATAGGGCTCTCTGCTCAGCGGGGAGCCTCCTTCCCCCCCCCCATATCTCTGCCTGCCTCTCTACCTACTTGTGATTTGTCTGTCAAATGGGTAAATAAGATCTTTAAAAAAAGAATTACGAGGAGTGAAATACATCGAGGGTAATGGAAGGAAAATGCTTTCACCTGATCTGACTAGGAAGTGATTGAAGCCTGAATTAAAGTGCTATAAAAAGAGTAAAGACCTGGGAAACATATGGGTAAAAATCCCTAGAAAAAGAGCAATAATAACTGGCTGCTCTTTATTGATCCAGATCCTGCGGTAGGCAAAGAAGAGCTGGTTTTAGCCAGAGGATGATCTCCGTTTGTCTTCATGATCTGGCATTTCCTACAAGCCAGGCATGGGGCTCTGCACTAGAGCTGCAAATGCTGGGGGGCCCTCACTGTCTCTTTTCTCTTCTCAAGGGGACAACAGGCATGTCCATGGTGCAGTGTGACAGGCTTTACCACAGGGAGATAAAGGAGTGCCAAGGGTAGATTGGAGCTGGGAAAAGCCACTTAGGAACAGATTTTCAGGGGAGGTGATAGACAAGGGCAAAGCAAAGAATGAGGATGAGTGTGTCAAGTTTCAAAGTGCCAGGAGGCAGCACAGTGCATTCGGGAAACTACAGCAAGTTCATGATAACCGACAGCTGATCTGGCAGCATCACCTGGGGATGGAGGCTGAGCCCCGGGGTTAACACTGGGGGTGAGATGGTTTCTATACTATGCCGAAGAGGTGAGGTTCTACACTGTGGGGGCACAGGGAGCTACCGGAGGATTTCAGATATCAGAATCGTAACCATAATAGAGTATTTAATTGCATCCTAGCTTTCATCAAGGGTAAGATGCACTATACTTTATGTTCGACTAAGAAAGAGAAATGCTGTCAGTTAAACTAAGATATGTCATCAAGTGCAAAGTGAGTGCCACCTAAGAGATATTAAAATGGGGGTGGGGGAGGACAAATCATAGAACAAGTAAACTGTGGTACTAGAATAATTAAGAAAGGTCGAACACTTGGATCAAAAAAAATTGCTTACCATGTGCCCCAAACTATATTAAGTCTTAGAAAAAGAGACGTTCTCATCTTGATGCCCCGCAGCTGTTACGCCCAAGGTACGGAGGGCAGTAGCCAAAGACCAGCAGGCCCCAAGTGCCATGTGCAGACTCTAAGAGCAACTGCCTTTGAGAGAGGAAACGGTTGAGAGTGGGCTTTCTGAGGTAGAGAATTATTAGCTGGGAAAGTAGGAAAATTGACACAGAATCGGAATTGATGCCCCTACATGACAAAGTTGGTGAAACTTCCCTTCTCAGAGATCTTGAGGCTCCTCAGAAATGAATTTTTCATTTTGGATGGAACATTCAGGATAAATATGATCTGTTCGAGTTCCTGGTTCTCTCATCAGGACTGTTTCTTAGGCTTCAGTGGCACAAGAAAAGGGTTTTGATACCCCAGGGTAAATCCTGACAAAAGCAAAGCACGGTATCTATGAAAAACTAACCACTCAGAAGAGAACAACAGATAAAAGCCAGGTCGACCTGACCCTGCAGAATAGGTAAGGTTGGTCCGGCAACTGGGGTATAGGGGAAGTGCCCATCTCCTGCTAGAATAGCTAGAGAAGACCCCTTCCGGAGAGACCACCAGGAGAGGAGAGCAGTAGGTGCTGATGATGAATATTTTAATCAGCAGAGAAGGTCAAAATGACAAAGTTCCAGGATCAGAGTAAACCTATGGGATTAAAAATTTAAAAAAAAAAAGATTTTTTTGAAAGGACTCTTTTTTTTTAAGGGACTTTAAAGAGACAGTTGGCTTCTTAAACCAAAAGTACAACTCACTGAGAGAATCGCTGCATTATTTATTGGGGTAGAAAGGACCTGGAATGTAGAAAGACCCATTCTGCAGAGGAAAAAATAGAATCACTAACAGGCCTCATGCCTTTCACAGCCAGTGGCTAGAATCCCTGCCTCATGAGACCATTTTAAAAGCTGTACTCATAATGGAACGGAAGGAGTCATTTCCCTATAATTTTATATATGTCATTAATTTGCTGCACAGCCCAGTAGCACTTGGAGCAGAAACTGGGACCAAAGAGTGAGCACCCTGTTTGACAAGGGGGAGCAGCCACCTCTTCTTCAGATGCAGGGGGAGCCCTGGCTTGCTGACTCCTCCCTTCTTCCTTTCCCCTTTCCTCCCTCCCTCCCTCTTCCCTTCCCCTCTCTCCTGCCCTGGTGGTGCCCTTTCCCGATGCCCACTTCATCCCTTTTCTTTTCTTACATGCCTGTCTTCTAGAGTTTCTTCTCTCCTCCCAATTACTTCCCTTCGTCTGAATCTCCTCTTTGGTCCCTTTCTCCCTGCTCTCTGCTCCTCCTCCCCTTCCCTGGCCCCTGTTCAGCTCCATCCAGACTGCAGGCAGAGCTGGACTAACATGCTCACTCGCTAGCTCAGCCACCCTCCAGAGAAGTCACTCTTTGGTGGCCACCTTCCTGACCCCCTGGTCCTTTCTCCACTTATTCAGCTATTGCTCTGAAGTCTGAGGAGGACAGAGCGGGGCTGCCGCAGAATCAGGCCAGAGGAGAAACCAAACCATGTGTCCACACTGTCCCCCAGTACTGCTGCTCTGAGAGCTTTTGGAGTCCTCAACAGGGTTAGGATTTAGGGGCTTCTTCAGAACCGGGAGTGAAAACAGCCATAGGTCAAAAGAAAAGCTATGGTCCCCACACAAAAATAATAATCACAAATGAAAACTAAGTTAATTCTGAAGTCCCAAAGTCAAAGAATTGCCTTGAATCTGTCTCTAGAAAGCACCCAAGGCCTCACTCTCTGGGTTCTGGGTGCCCTGGGAATGGCAGGAGTCTCTGACCCCATTCCCTCTTCATTCACTCCCAAAGAACGACCTCTGAGGTGGTCTTCAAACTTCCTCTTAGAAACTGTCTCTGGAAACTGTAGGCCCTCGGCTGCTGGGACGAATGAGGGTGATATCAGGACCTGATGGGCAGCTTTACCAGGAGACTGTGGCTTCTGTATGCAGTCCTCAGGTTCCATGGTCTGGGTGAGATCAGGGTCTTTCAGTGGAGGAGGACAGATGAGATTTCAGATTTTAAGTTGATTCTGGGATGATTAGTGCTTTGGAGGGAATTGGGTGAAGGTATTTTGCACACGGGAAGGACACGAATTTGGGGAGCCAGAGAGTGGACTGTTAAGAGCTTACCTGCATTTCCCCCAGAAACCTTGCTGCTGTCCTTATCTCTAGTACCACAGAACATAACCTTATTTGGAACTAGAGTCCTTACAAATGCAATCACATTACAGCGAGGTCCTTAGAGTGGGCCCTAATCTCCTGTAACTGACCTCCTTATGTAAAGGGAAAATCTGGACAGAGAGATGCCCCTACTGTCAGTGGTGGGCAGTGCATGAACTTCTAGAACCCTGACAGTAGTGGAAAACACACTCAGGCGGGGCACTAGGTAAATGGGAGCTCTAGTGGAATTTCAGATGAAGATGCTGTGGACCTCGGCTTCCCAGGTCACAGTGACGTTAGGATTTCAAATTCAAGTCAGAGAAGAAAGAAAATCTGGACTCGGTCCTCAGGTACACGCAGTATTCTGAACTGAGGCTAGAACCAGAGACCATTCTAATGAAAGGCGTCCACAGGTGGGCTCTCACAGGTGGGCTCCGACTTAGTTTCCTGTATATTCATTCATGAAATCGCTCTGCGGGTCAACAAGCAGAACAAAAACATTGAATAAAAGTGACAATGAGAGGGCGCCTGGGTGGCTCAGTGGTTAAGCCGCTGCCTTCGGCTCAGGTCATGATCTCAGGGTCCTGGGATCGAGTCCTGCATCGGGCTCTCTGCTTAGCAGGGAGCCTGCTTCCGTCTCTCTCTCTCTGCCTGCCTCTCTGTCTACTGTGATCTCTCTCTGTCAAATAAATAAATAAAATCTTTAAAAAAAAAAAAGAAAAAAAAAAAAGAAAAAAAGTGACAATGAGGAGAGGAAAGGGACGCCCAAAGGCATTTGAATGTGGAGAGAGGAAGAGCCAGGGTGGAAAAACCGAAAATCCCTCCCTGCGCTCCTTGCTGCCAGGGATGTCTGAGGGACTAGTTTCCACCTGGGATCTCAAGTCCAGAACAAAAGTGTCGGGGCCACGGCAGGGGATGAGGGAATGGGGTACTCGGCACCCGCGCGTGGGGGTGACAAACGATGGGGGCCATTGCGCTCGCTGGTGGGGTGCACCGCGCCTGGCTCAGTCCCCAGCCCGACCCCGTGTGGTCTCGTTTGTGGCGCGTCGTCCGGGGTGGTCCCGCTGCCCCGGGGGTCGCGGGAGGCTGGGTCCCGACAACCCCGCGAGCTAACCGCCCGCGCTTTCTGCTCCAGATGAGGGCGCGGCGCGGTGTCACTACGACATCCTCCATCTACTGACTGGATTCTCTCCCCAACTAGCACATATATACCATTGTCTATCTTTAGGATAAGTAAGGGTCATCCTTTGTCTTTATTCTATTCCTTGTATGCTTCTGAACTTGTTGAATTTTAATAGAGTCACACCATAAGCATCACATATTTGATTCCCCTTTCAATAGTAAACAGTACACAAGAGCATACCTTCAAAGCTATCAATATACTTACTCTGATATATTATTTTTGTAAATTAAAATAATGAAATTATAGAACAAGAGTTTTGGGTGGTAGGTGTTGTAAGTTTTACCCAAACTGACTTTTGTCAAACTCATTTTTGTCATCATATATGTCAAGTAGTTTTCTCAGGTTTATTTTTATAATATCCTTGTATAATAAATATTTACACTGATATCTAGTATAAAAATCTTGCAATTTATTTTAGAAACATTAAGATATTGAAAATCAATCTATTTCTTTAATTCATTAAAGACATTTTTGGCTTGTTTCCAGTACTTTCTTACTGGTTAAAAAATGAATTTGAAGTAGTCTGAATTTCATTATTATATGGCACTTTCCCTTTGATGAATACAAAGACGATATTCTCTATTAGCTATCTGAGAAGAATTCATTTTCTTTTTTTTTTTTTTTTTTCAATTTTTTTTTTCTTAATTTTTATTTTTTATAAACATATATTTTTATCCCCAGGGGTACAGGTCTGTGAATCACCAGGTTTACACACTTCACAGCACTCACCAAAGCACATACCCTCCCCAATGTCCATAATCCCACCCCCTTCTCCCAAACCCCCTCCCCCCAGCAGCCCTCAGTTTGTTCTGTGAGATTAAGAGTCACTTATGGTTTGTCTCCCTCCCAATCCCATCTTGTTTCATTGATTCTTCTCCTACCCACTTAATGAAATTGGACCATTTCCTTACACCACACACAAAAATAGACTCAAAATGGATGAAGGACCTCAATGTGCGAAAGGAATCCATCAAAATCCTTGAGGAGAACACAGGCAGCAACCTCTTCGACCTCTGCCGCAGCAACATCTTCCTAGGAACAACGCAAAAGGCAAGGGAAGCAAGGGAAAAAATGAACTATTGGGATTTCATCAAGATCAAAAGCTTTTGCACAGCAAAGGAAACAGTTAACAAAATCAAAAGACAACTGACAGAATGGGAGAAGATATTTGCAAACGACATATCAGATAAAGGACTAGTGTCCAGAATCTATAAAGAACTTAGCAAACTCAACACCCAAAGAACAAATAATCCAATCAAGAAATGGGCAGAGGACATGAACAGACATTTCTGCAAAGAAGAATTCATTTTCTTAATTTTATTTATTTGTAAGAGAGAGAGAGCACAAGCAGGGGGAGCAGCAGGGTGAGGGAGAAGCAAACTCCTGGCTAAGCAGGGAATCTGTTGCAGAACTGAGTCCCAGGACCCTAAGATCATGACCTGAGCTAAAGGCTAAGGTGTTTAACTGACTGAGCCACCCAGGTGTCCCAATCTGAGAAGAGTTCTGTATGTTATTCCTATTCATATGAAGTTTAAAGTCTAGGTAATTAACTTAATATTTTAGTGGCTATTACATAGATAGCACTCTGTTCCAGGCAGAGAGTAAGAAAGAAATATTAAATCAACCATATTCTATGCATTCTAAATGAAAATAATTAATCAATCATAAAAAATCCTTCTATTTATGGAATATCAACTTATAAGCTTTCCTCCATATGAACAATGCCAAATACCAGAATAAAGGGTCATCTAATACAAATAAAGGAATTAAAGAATAAAGAATTAAAGAATTCTGCTAAGCCATTTAATTTTGAAAAATGGTGCTATATTGTTGCTGAGTTGTGGTTTTCAGTTACATAATATCTGATAAGTGTAGAAGTAACGTGAGTGTTACATGAGATGAGAAATGGTATATAATTAAGATACTTTTAAAAGTACAGATAAATACAAATTTGTAAACATAGCATTATGGAGGAATAAAAATAAATGATAGCTACACACTCTAAAGTGAATAAATCTTGGAAAGTTAATAGAGAAGTAAAACAAGGACAGTGCAAAAGTTAGGTACATTTTTATGAAGTTCAAACAAATTCTGTGAAACCATAGATGGACTTAAAGATACTATTATGTATCAAATATTGTAAAAATTAAGCAAGGAAATAGCAAACATAAAATAACCAAAGCATACAAACTTGGGTAGATACAATAGGTGTGATCATGTTCTACTTCATAAAGAGATGAGTTAATAGATAAATAGAAGTAACTAGACTTTTTAGAAGTTAATAAAACTTTGCCTGTTATTTCTAAGTAATATAAAATATATGGTTTTCTAACAAAAACGCTTATCTTAAAAATATTTAAAAATAAATTTCAGGCTATATTTACTTTTCCACTGAAGGAAAAGCTGGTTGTTGTAGTTGTTTGTTTGTTTTAGTCTCCTCCTAGTTTTTATTATTATAATGTGGAATAAGGAATGTTAGATTGAAAAGTGAATTATTTTATAGACAAAAATCATTACTTTATTCACCTCCTGGTACAGCAGATAGAACTCCTGAAAGCATGCCCTTTTGCCTTACAGAAGAGTAACAGTTTTGCTTACTTCTGAAACATGCTTGGTGGTGGCCCTAAATAGTGACACCATAGTAAACATTTTGAATATTTGCAATTAATTTTTATAGTCATAGGGCTCCAAAAGGCACTGCTGGTATCTTAGCAGGTATTTCAATAAAGCTAAAAGTTGCCTGACTGTTTAAAAATATTAACAAGGCACAAAACATGGCAGAAGTATTGTCCTCAGATATTATTTTTTTCCATATGCTCCTGATTCCAGAAATGACAAGTTTTTTTAATTTTTTGTTATAAAAGATTTTATTTATTTATTTGACAGAGATCACAAGTAGGCAGGGTCAGGCAGAGAGAGAGGAGGAAGCACGCTCCCTTCTGAGCTGAGAGCCTGATGTGGGACTGGATCCAAGGAACCTGGGATCATGACCTGAGCCGAAGGCAGAGGCTTTAACCCACTGAGCCACCCAGGTGCTCCCATTGCAAGTTATTTTTTTAAAAGACTTTATTTATTTATTTGACAGAGAGAGATTACAAGTAGGCAGAGAGGCAGGCAGAGATAGAGAGGAGGTAGCAGGCTCCCCAATGAGCAGAGAGCCCGATGTGGGGCTCCATCCCAGGACCCTGAGATCATGACCTGAGCTGAAGGCAGCGGCTTAACCCACTGAACCAGCCAGGCGCCCGACAAGTTATTTTTGATAGATATATATACAATGTATTTTCCAGTTATAAGAAAAATGGTTCTGCTATTTTTAAGGTTTTTAAAAAATTACATAATTTTTTAAATTAAAATTTTATTGTTTTGTGTTTTACATTTCTTTTCTTTTTTTTAAAAGATTTTATTTATTTATTTGACAGACAGAGATCACAAGCGGGTAGAGAGAGAGAGAGAGAGAGAGAGAGAGAGAAGCAGGCTTCCTGCGGAGCAGAGAGCTCGATGCAGGGCTCGATCCCAGGACCCTGAGATCATGACCCGAGCCAAAGGCAGCAGCCAGAACCACTGAGCCACCCAGGTGCCCCAATATTTTACTTTTCAATATACTACTTAAAATATAAAACCTATTCCATTTTGTAAGAAGTTTACCATTTATAAAATGGTAATATTCTCATTGTGTCTTCCCCTCTCATTGCTTTATTTTGAATAAAAAATTCCACAATAAACATAACGGATGCTTTCCTTTTGATGGTCCCTCTGTTGGTCATATAGGATATGAGCCATGACAATTAGTTTTACAAAATTTATTGATGTTTGTTGATATGTTTTATCATAACTAATTTTCCCTCCCTTATCTAGATTCCCCAGCTTTCAGACAGGTGGACACTTAGATCCTTGAGGTCTCATTTTGCCTAGGGATTTGCAATAGGTTCTGCCCGAGGCACCACTGTGACAACTGATGTCCATGGTCTATCTCCTGCTAAGCTCAAGAGGTCACTGGTTTCCAAGTTTATCTATACAATTAATGCATTCCAGCAAGCTCAGGTCATGATCCCAAGGGCCTGGGATCGAGTCCCACATTGGGCTCTCTGCTCAGCAGGGAGCCTGCTTCTCCTCATCTCTCTCTCTGTCTCTCTGCCTATTTGTGATCTCTCTCTCTGTCAAATAAATAAATAAATTCTTAAAAAAAAGTATACCCTAACGATAATTGCAAGCAAGATATTGTAATACCACAGAAAGACTAGATTAAAGGAACGGAATATATATTACCAATTATATTTTATATTTAATAGAAGAGCAAAAGCAATACAAGCGAGCAAAATACAATCTTTTAAACAATGGTTCTGGAGTAATGGTGAAGCTAAATGTAAAAATATAAAATAAAATAAAATAATAAAATAAAATAAATCCGGGCAGATATCATACCCTCTTCACAAATATTAACTCAGATTGGATTACAAACCTAAACATGAAACATGTAGAAGGTAATATAGAAGAAAATTTAAATGACCTTGGTTTTGGAAATAACTTTAGCTACAAAAGCACAAGCACTGAATTTAAAAATGTCTACTCTGTGAAACACAATGCCCAGAGAATGAAAAGGCAAAGCACAGACTATGAGAAAAAATTTGAAAAATACACATGTGGCTAAGGACTGTTAATCAAAAATACACAAAGACCCCTTAAAACTCAACAATGGGGGAAATACCTGATTAAAAATGTGCCAAAGACCTTAGCAGATACCTCACAAAAGAAAATATTACAGATGGCAAATAAGCATATAAAAATATGCTTACATCATATGTCATCAGGAAAATGCAAATTAAAACAAAAAAGGGACACCAGTACATACCCAGAATCCTGAACACTGACAACAGAACACAAAATGTTGGTGAGGATGTGGAGCAACAGGAATGTTCTTCCATGCCTATTGAGAATAAAGAATGGAAAACAACTTGGCAGTTTCTTACAAAACTAAACATATTCTTTTTTTTTAAAGGTTTTATTTATTTATTTGACAGAGAGAGATCACAAGTAGGCAGAGAGGCAGGCAGAGAGAGGAGGAAGCAGGCTCCCCGCTGAGCAGAGAGCCCAAAGTGGGTCCTGGGATCATGACCTGAGCCGAAGGCAGAGGCTTTAACTCACTAGGCCACCCAGGCGCCCCAAAACTAAACATATTCTTGCCAGATGATTCAGCAGTAGCAGTTCTTGGTATTTATCCAAAGAAGATGAAATCTATACCCACAAAGATGTCTATAGTAGTTTTATTCATTACAGACAAAAGCTTGGAAGCAACCAAGATATCCTTCCATAGGTGAAAGGTCAAATAAAGTGTAGTACATGCAAACAATGGAATATTATTTAATGCTAGAGAAATGAATTACCAAGCCATGAAAAGATATGGATATAAATATTTAATAAATATTTGATCTTAGGCTTCTACCAGTCTATCAATAGGATTAGTATATTTTAACAGTGAATGCTCAGCATTCACGAATTTACCTAATAAAATATTTTGGGTTCAATATTTTAAATACTTCAACCTCTATGATTATATTCCTAATAATTTTGAATTGGGGTAAATAAACCTTCATTTTTTGTAACTTGTTTCTTATTGCAAAAGAGCTCAATGAAATTTTAGAAAATAAAAATTTACAAAAATTTTAGTTTACTATTCCCAAATAATTTAAAACTTTACCTTATATTCAAATACATATATTTTTCTAAATTGATTTATATGCTACTAAAACCAAAAACTTTTAGTTATACTAGATGTCATATCATGCAATCAATGCCAGAAAGCCATCTGGCGATGACTTGTCTTAAATAGAGTTAAGATGGGTGTTATTACAATGCAAGATGGAAACAAAGATAGTATAACAATTGAGTGTTACATAACTTTTCTGTTTTGATCAAGTTACTAATCTACAAAAGGCTTTTATCGGTGACAGACTTGGGAATTTATCAAAACTTTTAAACGAACATGTGCAACTCATTCCTAGAAAACAACACAATCAATAACACTTTATTTAGATTAAATCATAGCTATTTCTCCATTTGAATAAAAAAGGTAGCAACCCCAATAAGTTTATTGAACATGAAAAGTTGAAATGCTATAATGCTCCTAAGGAATTAAATGATCCAGTCATGAATTACAAAAAAAGGATATAAATTACCAAAGTGTTTGTATAATTGGAATGTACAACTGCCCATTATCGTTCAATAGTGTAGGCTTGTACAAGAACTCTATAAAAGAACTCCACTTCTAAACCGTGGAAAATATGTTCCCTTTCCCCCTATATACAACTATTAAGCCATTCATTTAGCTTTTAAAAATCCACTTAATACAGGCTTTTTACTCATTTGAACAGGCAGCAGGGCTCTATTCTTATTGCTTACATCTGAAGGATAGACGTCTAGCGTAAGAGGTAAAGCCCATAAAGGAGCCCAATAATAACAACAAAATACAGTTTAGTGATCCGTTACAATCTTCCAGCTACCTTTCTGAGAATACTTCAATTAATCAAACATATAAAATACCTGACCACAAGAGCTTACATGTTTTTAGAAAAATAATAGTGAAATAAACCAATAATAGAGGGGCACCTCGGTGGCTCAGACCATTGAGTGACTGCCTTTGGCTTGGGTCATGATCTCAGGGTCCTGGGATGTAACTCCCCGCAGGCTTTCTAGGCAGTGGGGTGTTTTCTTCTTCCTCTGTGCCCCCTCCCAATTCTCTCTGTCTCCAATAAGAAAATAAACCAGTAATAGAATAATGATGGATGGTTGATGGTGATAAGTGTTACAAAGAAATACAAGAAAGGAAAAAACCATTGGAGAATGCTGGGATGAAAGTTAATTTTATTTTGGGTTGGGTAGTTATATCTCATTTATGAGATGTTATTTGCACAAAGACCCAGGAAGTGAAGGAAGGTGTTATACAAATATTAAAGGAAAAGATTGCTCTAGGCAGAGCAAGTAAGTATATAGACTTTGTGTGAACAGCTGGTCTGTTACTTTTGAGGAAAAGCAAGGAGGCCAATGAGGAGTTCATAGTGGTGGAGAGAGGAAGAACGTATTGATGCATGACCTTCTAGTACATTGAAACGCCTTCATGTTTTATTTAATATGAAAGGGGAAGATACCAAAAGACTTCCAACAGCAGAATAAAATCATCTGACTTGATTTTTAGGTTAAGTTGCTGTACCAAAATAAATTTGCAGGGAGAAAGGAGTGCAGCATGTGTGGAAGTGGGGTTATCAATCAAGTCAATAATTCAGGAACATATGATGGTGTTTTTAGCATGCTGGGTGGTAATAGAAGTGGTGAGGTATGGTTTTTATTTTGTATATATTTTGATGGTGAATATTCTGGTGAACAGGATGGAGTATGTGCAGGACAGACAATATCAACATTTATTTTACCTGCACAAACAGAAGGGTGGAGTCTTCATTCCCTGATATGGAGAAAACTCTGAGTTCAAATGTTCTTTATGATTAAATGGCATAGTGATGATGAGGATTTAGTCAGACAGTGAAAGAGAACAGTAAGCATAGTGTTAAGCGGTAAGATTATAATACATTTGAACATCAAAAAACGTTGTGTTGGATCATCTGTTTATGTGAGTAAATAAATAAATAAAGCTTCCTGGGGTTCTGATAGAGGTAAAGAAGACTACTATATGATCCAAAGGGGCACGTGCACCAAATGTTTATAGCATCAATATCCAGAATAGCCAAACTATGGAAAGAACCTAGATGTCCATCAACAAATGAATGGTATACATATATATACATATATATGTATATATACATATATATATACACGATGGAATACTATGCAGCCATCAAAAGAAATGAAATCTTGCCATTTGCGATGACATGGATGGAACTAGAGGGTATTATGCTTAGCAAAATAAGTCAACCAGAGAAAGACACTATCATATGATCTCCCTGATATGAGGAAATGGAGGTGCAATATGGGGGACAGGAAAAGAGTAAATGAAACAAGATGGGATCGAGAGGGAGACAAAGCATAAGAGACTCCTAATCTCACAAAACAAACTGAGAGTTGCCGGGGGGGTGGGGAGGGTAGGGAGAGGGTGTTGGGGTTATGAACATTGGGGAGGGTATGTGCTGTGGTGAGTGCTGTGAAGTGTGTAAACCTGGCGATGCACAGACCTGTACCCCTGGGGCTAATAATACATTATATGTTAATTAAGAAAAAAAGAAGAAGAAGAAGACTACTATATATCACATGCTATGGTTTTCAGCAAAGGGTGTGTAATCAGGCATACTTTATTAAAGTAACAAAGTAAAATGATGTTCGAAAATTGGAATAACAGAAAACATAAAAATCAGAGATTTTAAAAAGAGATATGGGACAGTGTAGAGAATATAGTCAATGATATTATAATAGTGTTATATGGTGACAGATAGTGGCTATGTTTGTAGTGATCATAGAATAATGTATGGAGATATTGAAAACCTGAAACCAATGTAACACTGAATATCAACTATACTCAAATAAAAGAATAGTAAAAATAAAACATTTTAATTTAAAAAGATAAAAAGAGGGACAAGAATTTGAAAATTGAATTTCAAAAAGAGTAAAGATGAGGCTAAGACGTACTCTGAACCTTGAGGAAAACACCATTTTGAACATGCTTCCCATTTTGAGAAAACTCGAATAAATCAATACCATAAAAGAGCCCATTTTAACTGAGAGATGTAATGAATGCTCAAGAAATAATTTTATGACAGGATAATTCTTCCCTATGAAACAGCATACAGAAACCAGGGGAAACACCTGGAAGCAAAATCAACTATTCTGAAAATAAGAATTAGGAAAAAGATAAATGATGAAAGATAAGAAAATTAGACCTGCGACAGAGACCTAGTGAAGAGAACTTTTAGCTTGTGGTTTAATGTTTTTGAGGATAATCTAGAGTTCATAACTGCCTTGAGGCAGGCTGGATGTAGGCAGTTTAGGCAGACCCCTAAGACAGGCCTACTTTGGGCAGGTGGTGTTGGAGGAGGCCATTGGGCTGGACAAAGACAAATCCCACCATTTGACTAAAGTGTCTGTGAAGATGTTGAAGTCAGATGCAACAGAGAAAGACCTGTCAAACCTAATCTCAGAAATGGAGATGATGAAGATGAATGGACAGCACAAAGACACCATCAACCTGCTGGGTCCTGCACACAGGACGGTCCTCCGTACACTCTCACGAAATATGCCTCCAAAGACAACATACAGGATTACCTGCAGGCCCAGAGGCCTCCTGACCTGGAGTACTGTTACAATATCAGACACAATGCAGCAGAGCAACTCTCCTCCAAGGACCTGGTATCCTGTGATATCAGGTAGCCTGAGGCATGGAGTAGCTTGCCTCCAAGAAGTGCATACACCAAGACCTGGACACCAGGGAAGTGCTGGTGACAAAGGACAACATGATGAAGATCTCAGACTTCAGCCTTGCCGGAGATATCACCACATCAGTTACTATAAAAAGACAACCAACAGTGGACTGCCTGTAAAGTGCATGGTCCCTAAGGCCACGTTTCACCAGATCTACATCCACCAGAGTGACTTCTGGTCTTATGGGGTGATCCTGTGCAAAATCTTCACTCTGGAAGCCTCCCATATCCTAAAGTGCCTGTGGAGGTGGTTTTCACGCTGCTGAAGGAGTCATTTGATGGATAAGCCAATAAGTGCACCAGAGAGTTATACACAATAATGAGGGGTGGCTGGCATGTGGTACCTTGAAGCTGGTGGTAGAAGACCTGGATCATACTGTGGCCTTGACCTCCAACCAGGAGTACCCAGAACTGTCCTTGGCCCTGGAACAATACTGTCTATGCTTTCCCAACACCCAAAGCTTCACCTGCTCCTCAGAGAAGAATTCCACCTTCTCTCATGTGCCGTTGCCCAGGGAGGCCTATCTTCCCTGACACTCAGCCCAGCTTGCCAATGGTGGACTCAAATGACTAGTATCTCTATTACTCCTGTCCAGATTCCGTCATAAGCTGTAACCCTTACCCCCCACCCTCCCTGCAAGACTCATGCCTTCTCCTTTGTCCCTTTCCAACTGGCAGGAGCGAGCTGCCTACCTGAGGCCTTCACACCTTGAAGTTCACCTCCCTTCCCCTTCCTCTTCCTCCTCCTTACAACCTGCTCAGGAATGAGAGGCACAGAGAGGCAGGTACTTGCTCGTGGCTACTTCCTTCCCTCCCATATGTTGGACCAAGTCCCCTCCCTGGCATCTGGTACTGCCTGGACGTCGAGGGAGTGGGAGATGAGGCATGCCAGTGAAAGCTGTCAGAGCTTTCCTGTTTTGGTTTTGTCTGCTTAGCATAACATGTAAGACTGAGTTCTGGTGGCAGGGACCTAGTCCTTGGGGCTAGAGCACTAGCGAGGGGAGGTCAACTGCTCTGGGCCTTGGCTAAGAGCAACCCCTGCTCCAGAGATATGGTGCCAAGGGTTTATTAATTTTGATACTAATTTGCTTTGCTGACCCAATACCTGGTATCAAAAGATGGGAAGGCAAGGACTGGAAGCAGTGTTGTGACCATGGGGTCCAGCCCCAAACTATGAAGAAAACACAAAGTGTATAAATCTGAGTAAGTATATATTTACACAGCTCTTTAAATAAGTTGTTATCAAAGATTTAATCAATGGGTAATATACTCCTTGTGGCTGGGAAGCATCAGTTGCCATATATTAAAAACAAAGAAAAGAGGTGTCTGGGTGGCTTCCTCATAAGTGTCCCTTCTTTTCAGGTCATGATCCCAGGGTCCGGGGATGGAGCCCCACATCAGGCTCTCTGCTCAGTGGGAAACCTGCTTCTCTTTTTCCCTCTGCCATGCTTATAGTTCCTCTTCCTGTCTCTCTGTCTGTCAAATAAATAAAATATTAAAAAAAAAGAAACAAACAAAATGTTTTTAAAAGGTCTTTTTTTTTTTTTTTAATTTTCTAGGGGTGCCTGGATGACTCAGTTGTTTAGGCAGATGTTTGCCATTGGCTGAGTTCATGATTCCAGTGTACAGGGATCCAGCCCTGCATGGGACTTCTTGCACCCCAAGGAGCTTGCTTCTTCATCACCCTTTGCACGTAATTACCCCCACTTGTGCGCTTCCTCTCTCTCTCTCTCACTCTCTCTCTCTCTCGCTGTCAATAAACAAAATAAAATCTTTTACTAAATCAATCAATCAATCAATCAATAAATTTCTAAACCTACTTTCAGTTTAGGTCCCTTAACAAAAATTGCTACTGATTCATGAAAAAAAAAAAGAAAACATAATTTAGAAAGATGCTTCCAGAGCTAAAAAGCTGTTTTTTTTTTCCAGGATTAAATATAGAAGTGCTTTATAAAGTAAAAGAAAAAATGTGCTACATTAACACTAATCACACTATAACTTTGGTGGTTATATCAAGATAATGAAAAGTGATTTTAAAGCAAATTTCATTATCAGACATAAAGATCAAGTCAAAAGTACAGAAGAGTAAAAGGATGAATTCATCAGGGAGTATAATAATCCTTGACTTTTAGTACTTAATAACAGATTTGGGGATATATAGGGAAAAACTAAGAACAAAAATCATAACTTCTACCTTAGAAGAGAAATGGAAAAAAATTTCAACACCTTTATTTTAAGATTATATAGACAAATGGTCATCAAATTGGTAAGATATGTAAGACTTGAATAAAATTATCAACTAACTAGATATGCTTGATATTACAGAACACTCCCAACAACCGCAGACTACATATATCTTAAGCCATGATTTTCTTTGCAAAGGTCAACATTGATAATGTTCTAGTCATACCTCCGTGTACCAGGAAAGAAGTAGCATATTTCTTGAAAGACACAACTATCAAAGCTCCATTGAGAAACCGTAAAGATGGAGAAGGGCTTTGCAAATTATATATGTGATAATGGACATCAACTCTGATTGTTAAAATATGAATAAAAATAAAAAACCTTACTAATAATCAAACAGAGTATCCAATTTTACATGTGAAGAAAATTATTGAAGAGACATGTCACCAAAAGGATATGGATGGCTTATAAGCACATGACAAATTTCTCAACATTTAGACATTAAAGAAATACAAATTAAAATCATAATGAGACATCTATTAGAATGGCTAAAATTATAAAGGCTAATTGTACTTCGTCTGAGCTAGATTGAGAAGCAACAAAAAATCTAAACTGTTGTGGGCATGTATCATGATACCACCACTTTGGAAAATAGTTTGAAAATTTTTTTAAATGCAAAATATGTTGCAGTTACACGAATAGCCATTTTACTTCTAGGCATTTAACCAAGAGAAACAAACCCTATGTTCGTACAAGGACTTGTATATGAATTTCATAGCAGCTTTATTTTAAGAATTGAAAACAGTGGAAATGTTCATCAATGTCCATCAATAGAGCAAAGACAAATTATGATCTATTCATTAAAGAGATTACTATTCAACATCAAAATGAACTATTAACAATTGGAGATTCTCAAAGTAATGGTGCTGAGAAAAGAAAAGCCAGGCAATGAATAGTATATACTGTGTGATTCCATGACTATAAAAAATCTAGAAAATACAAATTTATATATAGTCACAGTCATCAAATATATTGGTGTGATTATAGTGCCTTCTTCTGTGCTCCCATAGCTTCCTACACTCGGATCTCTGAGCACTTGTTACACCATGTGAAAATATGAACTCTTTTTCTTTATTCTGTCTTACTAGAATAAGAATCCTTGAAATTTTATGGACATTTGAACTCTCAGGTATTAGCAGAAATTCTATCACACAGTAAGTTTCCAAATATAAAAGCCAAAGTTTTACAATGACTTCTAAGCTTTTACATGATCTAGCCACTCATTTAACCTCTGTGACCTCTTTCCCTGCTACTCTTCAGTCCCTCACAGTGGCCTCCTTGCTATTCCTCAGATATGCCAGGCACGATCCAACCTTATGGCCTTCAAGATAGCCAATTCCTTTGTCTGGAGTGACCTTATTGCTGATAGTTCTGGGCAAATGCATCACCTTTCCATACCTTTGTTCAATTGTTAGCTTCATTGTAACTACCCTGATCTTCCTATTAAAATTTTTAACTCCCCATCCCCTGCCTAGCAACCTTGATTTTTCTCACCCTGATTTAATTTTTCTTTTTCCCCATTGTACTCATCATTTATGAATGCACTATGCAATTTTTATTAAGGTTTATAGCTTTTAATTGTCTAACCCATTAAAATAAAAGTTCTACAAAGCCAAGTATTTCATTTAGCAGTGTATTCTGAAGTAATATCTGCCATATAATAGACAGTAGACAACTGGTAAATTTCAGAATAAATTAATGTTGAGAGTACACTGAATTTCATAAGTCATTTCAATATATTTTTTTCCAAAAATAAACTATGTAAAACATACCTTAAATTTACTTTCAAAATATTTTATAGCATATAATGGACAAAATAATACAAAATAAGACAAAAAAACCAAAATAAGACAAAAGCCTTAAAGAAAAAGTCATATAAATAACCATTTCAAACCTACTTAAAAATTGCATAATACCACACTCCTAGATCCTCTCTGAATGCTCTAAAATAACCCTTCAAAAGAAATACATTTTTAAAAATAACAGATTTTTTGGTCAATAATTTAATAAAATAAAAGATTCATTCATCTATGTAGATCATAATAAATGTTTTAAAAACATGAAATTATAACTCTGAAGTGTGCTAAAATAAAACCACGTGCTAAGGGTGAGAGAACAAAAATAAACATCATTTTTCCAAATAAGAGGAATTTATTACCTTTGAATCAAAGCATGTGGATTTGTTCAAACTGGCAATAAAGGAATATGGAAACACAAACCATAGAAAGTCATATTTTAGATTTCTAAAAGACTTCATAGTGAAGAGTATATATTTATTAAATGCTACATAATGACAAGATGACATGTTGTGACAAATAGCATTTTAAAAGCTCTACTCATAATGGAACGGAAGGGGTCATTTCCCTATAATTTTATATATGTCATTAATTTACTATATCTGGATACAACACATTACCAAACAGATGTTCATCAAAGACTAAATCATTTTTAATGGAACATAATAATTTGAACCTACATCTATGAATCATTTTTTTCAATCTAACATTTATAGTCTCACTAAAAATTTTATCAGTTGTCGACAAAATTAAAAAAAAATAGGATAAAAAGTCATGTTTGGAAAAGTAGATTTTCTTTGAAATTTGCATTTAAATGAAAATATTTGCTGATATTTTTAAAACTTTAAATGTAATTTTATATATATCTGACCTATCACATGATATAAAATTTTTGGATTAAATATGACATATTTTTTTGATCTTGGTTGAAAGTATTAATAAAGAGCAACTGTTTGTATTATTTGTATTGTGATATCTTAGTTAATAAACATGAATAACTGGTATAAAATATGTTATTTTAAAATTTTATTTATTTACTTGACAGAGATCACAGGAAGGCAGAGAGGCAGGCAGAGAGAGAGTAATGGAAGCAGGCTCCCTGCTGAGAAGAGAGCCCACTGTGGGACTCAATCCCAGGAACCTGGAATCATAACCTGAGTCAAAGGCAGAGATTTTAACCCACTGAGCCACCCAGGCACTCTAAAATATGTTTTTTTTATATATAGAATTATAGTTCTTGCCAAAATATGGAACTAGCTGGAACTGAATGCCTCCTTCAAAGTCAGCTCTGGAGAAATTAGGCAAGTGTAATATGGAACTATTTCAGATATGAACCAAAAACAAAGAAATGTTGATAAATTCCTTAAAAGACTCAAAGTTGCTCTTGACTGGTATGTTTCAAGCTCTATTCCTGGTTTGAGGACAGGTTTTAATAGGCCTGCCACTGTAGAAATCAGCTGGATGTTTAGAGGCTATCAGAACTGTACAAAAACCTTGAAGGGGTAAAGACTTGAAAATTCTTTAGAGAGATTAGCTCCCAAAGGCATTATTCATCCAAACATTTTCCTCCAAACAATTAAGGCTGATGGATGAGGGGCACCTGAGGGGCTCTCTCATCACCTGGGTGGTGGGTTAAGCCTCTGCCTTCATCTCAAGTCATGGTCTCTGGGTCTTGGGATCCAGCCCCACATCGGGCTCTGCTCAAAAGGAAGACTCCTTCCCTCTCTGCTTGCCTGCCTCTCTGCTTACTTGTGATCTCTCTCTCTCTCTCTCTCTCGTTCTGTGTCCAATAAATAAATAATATCTTTTAAAAAAGGTTGATGGATGATAAATTATGAAAACTGATCCCTCCAAATGATGCTTCTTCATAAGCATTTAAGAAATTAAAATTGTAAGAATTTAAAATTGAAACTTGATCGTAGTATTTATCTTATAGAATAACATCAAGTGAAGGCAGTTATTATTAATTCTGAAGTATTTGTGATTCTGAATTCTTGACCTCATTAGTAAATTTATTTTTAATAAATTATTATTTAATATATAATAATATATATAATATACTATATATAACATATATAATAAATTCATTCATTTATTTATTATTTATTTATTTATTATTATGTATTTATTTATTTATTAACTCAAACCCAAGAAAATGAAGGACCTGATTGAAAAATTGGCCAGGACTGGAACAGACATCTCACTGAAGAAGATATATAGATGGCAATAATGATATGAAAAGATGCTGTGATGATCCACAGCATGTCTAATTAAGGAATTGTAAATTAAAAGAAGAAAGAGGGGCGCCTGGATGGCTCCGTGAGTTAAGCCGCTGCCTTTGGCTCAGGTCATGATCTCAGGGTCCTGGGATCGAGGTCCACATTGGGCTCTCTGCTCAGCAGAAGCCTGCTTCCCTTTCTCTCTCTCTCTGACTGCCTCTCCGTCTTCTTGTCACCTCTCTCTGTAAATAAATAAATAAAATCTTTTAAAAAAATAAATAAATAAAACAATGATATATCACTACACATCTATTAGAATGGCTAAAATCCAAAATACTGACAACATAAAATGCTTTTGACGATGAGGAACAAGAGAAACTCTCATTCATTCTGGTGAGAACACCAAAATGGTGCTACCACTTTGGAAGACAGTTGGGCAGTTTCTTACAAAACTAAACATATTCTTACCATATGATCCTGCAATCGTGCTCCTTGGTACTCACCCAAAAGAGCAAAAACTTTGTGTACACAGAATCCTGCATATAAACCTGTGTTTGTAACAGCTTTACCCATAAGTGCCAAGAATTGGAAGTAACCAAGATGTCCTTCAGGAGGAGAATGGATAGATAAACTGTGGTCCATTGAAACAATGGGATATGATTCAGCAATGAAGAGAAATGGCTACCAAGCAATGAAAAGACATGGAACAAACTTAAAATTCGTCATAATAAGTGAAAGAAGTCAATTTGAAAAAGCTTCATGTTGCAAGGTTCCAACTATATGACCTTCTAGAAAAGGCAGAACTATGCAAATGGTATAAAGGTCAGCAGTTTGTAGCTGTTAGGAGAGGAGGAGGATGAACAGGCAGAGCACAGAGGATTGTTAGGCCAGTGAAAATGTTCTGTATGATATGTATGATATTTTAGATATATATCGCTACACAGTTGTCAAAATGCATAAGATACTATACCAAGAGTAAACTCTATGAGAAAAGGTTTTTTTAAGATTTTATTTATCTATTTGACAGGCACCATAGCAGGCAGAGAGGCAGGCAGGGAAAGCAGGGGTTGGGGGAAAGCAGGCTCCCTGCCAAGCAGAGAGTCTGGTCTGGGGCTCGATCCCAGGACCATGAGATTATGACCTGAGCCGAAGGCAGAAGCCTTAACTCACTGAGCCACCCTGGTGCCCCACCAAGAGTGAACTCCAATGTAAACTGTGGACTTTGGGGTGATAATGATGTGTCAGTGTAGGGTCAGTGAGCGTGAAAAATTATCACCGTGGTACAGGATGTTGATAATGGGGAAGGCTGTGTGTATGTGGGGAAAGGGAATTTTACTTTGATCCCCAAACTACTCTAAAAAATGCAGTCTGTTAAAAAAAACTTTATAATGCAATATAATACAAAACAAGAATGCATATCAAGAGAGAAATAATGTTTAAAGGGAACGAAGAACTTCAGTAATGTGTACCTAGGGATTTTGATTGCACATTTGTAGGAAGTTCACATTGTCATTAGCAATTGTTTATCTGTGAAGTAGAAGTAACATAAAGAGTAATGAAAACTCAAAAACGCAACATTAAAAAAGTGCCATCTATGGGTACTTAAAAAATGGAACAAAATTTGCTTGGCTTTTTAAGCTTTGCGGGGAATGAAGGGACAGAATTTAAATTCAGCTTTATAAAAGATTGGATAATATGTTTCTACAAAGAAGGCTCCACTGAGTAACATAGAAATGATCATGGTAGCAGAATGTGGAAAAAAGGTTACATCTCTTTTGAGCTCACGTTCTCTGAAACCCTGTCACATAGTGGAGACAGTAACTGTTCGATGAATAGCAAATGGTAGTCTTTCAGATTCCCGGGATTTTCACTAAGAATCCTGAATGGATTTTTTAAAAAATATGTAAAGAATGTCTACAGTGCAAGTACCTGCAAATAACTGACATTTTGGAGAGAATATTTTAATCAGCAGAGAAGGTCAAAATGACAAAGTTCCAGGATCAGAGTAAACATATGGGATTAAAATATAAAATAAACAAAAAGATTTTTTGAAAGAACTTTTTTTTTTAAAGGACTTTAAACAAAAGTCCCTTTTAAGAGACAGTTGGCTGTTTAAACCAAAAGTACAACTGACTGAGAGAATCGCCGCATTATTTATTGGGGTAGAAAGGACCTGGAATATAGAAAGACCCATTCTGCAGAGGAAAAAATAGAATCACTAACAGGCCTCATGCCTTGCACAGCCAGTGGCTAGAATCCCTGTTTCATGAGACCCTGTGCTAGAAGGCAGCTACAACAATCTCAACTATGTTAGTCTTTCTTGGAAGCCAACAATTGTTTGCCCAGTTAAGAGCACGGTAACAATCAGTCACGTTATGTTATAATGATTGTCTATATCTTTAAAAGCCTTGTCAAGTTCCTTTTTGAGTAACCCTCATCACACCCTTAGAGAAATTTATCTGTGGTTCACCTCTTTGAAATACCTCATTGTTGTTCCACATTTAAGACACAATGAAGAAAAAAAAATTGACAATGAGTTCCAGATTTTAAGTCACTTGCCATTCAATCCAAATTGTGAGTTTGATCGTTTACCGAACACTTTATAATGCACCCCCAGTAATTTTACAGAGATTATTTTTTTCTTACCAATTCTTGATTATTCTGTCTTGCAATATAGAGAAAGCTAACTAATTTAAAATAAACTTCCGTTAATTTTGATTGGTATAAACTTAAAATTGATTAATTTCCATATACAGAGTTTAAAATGTTCACAATTTACATTGAATATATATTCTGTGTATAACTTGGAAAAATTTACTGAAAATTGAAATTCAATTGATGTTGTATATAGCTGCAAGAAGCCACCTGTCCCATTTCATCTTACTATATAACTTGTGTCAGGTAATTTATAAAATCCCTACTGCATAACAAATCTATTTTTTGTTGGAATGGGTAGTAATGTTTGTTCTTATTTCTAAATAAGAGTTGGTCTATGAGTGCATCTGCAACTGTATTTTTCCTAAGTGGCTTCATGGTCTTGAACTGAGAAAGCTCAGAACATTAAACATCAAAATAATATAATTTGACATAATTAGACATCAAGGAAATGCAATTAAAATGACACTGAGATATCACTACACACTTATCAGAATGGCTAAAATAAAATATAATGACAAGACCAAAAGAAAAAAATATACCATTTGATGATACACAATGGCAAGCTGTACCATAACTTAACCATCTCAGACTAGTGTAGTGTTAAATTTGTTTTTCTAAGCAATGTTTTGGGTCACTTACCACTTTTCAAGGATTTAAAATGCTATCATTTTACTTAGAACTGTGAAATTTGGTCAGATTTAAATTTCAATTTATGTTAAAACATTCTGTAAACTGTGTTAAACTTTGACATTTGTTCCCTCTGTTCAGTGAATAACACTATATCATATTTTGAAAAATACACTAATTTTCATTTTGAAAAATATCCCTTTTTCCTCTTATGGTAATTATTAATATGAATTAATAGTAGAATTTGATATGGTTCCATATGACCATAAATACTTTATTGTATATTATCAAATTTAATAATGAATATAATGTACTTCTTTGGACAATTTTTAAAGACCAGTCTACTCTTAAAAAAAAAAAAATGGAGATGCACTTCTTCAGTCCACACAAATTTCATTTTATTATATATAACCTCAGATAAATTTCAACAAATCATAATTTATTAAAATTATGTCTACATAAAAATCTCATAGAAGAGTAAAACCATCAAAAATAAAAATAAACCTGCACAGCACACAGACATCACCCATGTATTGGCAAATCACAATTGCTGTAACAATACATTAGACATTCCACAGTTAAGGGCTATCAAAATTTCCATCAGTGACAAAAAGATTTGTATCCAAATGGACTGATTTTCCAGAATCCAAGAAAAAGTCTCCTAGGGTTTATTTAAAGATAAATATTTGAACAAATACTTCTTAAATTTAGGATATTCAGAACATACGATTAAAGAATATTTGCAGTGCAGACTATATTCAATCCTTCCTTCAAAATGTGCCTTTGAGTACATAATTCTTCATAATTCTTTTTTCTCTATCTAAATTGAGCTGTCCTCCAAGGAAGTTTTCTAAAATGTGTGTCTCTGTGTGATAAATGTTCTAAGACCTAACATGCTTCATTGTATTTTTACTGTGCTCTCAAATTTAATCAAGAATTTGGCTTGATGTATAATATCTAGTTTCAAATATCTTTTCCATCTATACAAACACCCAGCTGTCTCCTTTATATGCTAGTACTATTGAGAATTCTGCTGTCAGTATTATTCTTGTACATTTTAGGTGATCTGTTCTTCTCTTGGGCATCATTTATGCTCTTCTCTGTTTTTGATATTCTTAAAACTCACCGTAATATATATGAGTGTTTTTTTTTAAAGATTTTATTTATTTATTTGACAGAGAGAAATCACAAGTAGTTGGAGAGGCAGGCAGAGAGAGAGAGAGGAGGAAGCAGGCTCCCCACCGAGCAGAGAACCCCATGTGGGACTGGATCCCAGGACCCTGATCATGACGTGAGCTGAAGGCAGCGGCTTAACCCACTGAGCCACCCAGGCGCCCTATATGAGTGGTTTTTTGCGTGTGTGGTTTTTGGTTTGTTTTGTTTCTGATTTCTCATGTTTGGCATCATTTTAAGTCTGGTATCTTTTATTTTTCTTTAATTCTCCAAAATTTATCTCAGTACTTATTTAAATATTTTCTTTATTTTTTTTTCTCTTCTGCTGCATTTGGGCAAAAGTCATTAATTTGTTTGTTTGTTTGTTTTTCCTAACTCACTTATTCATTTTACAGCTATATTCATCTTAGTCTCCATTTATTGTATTCTTTATTTCAACAATTTTCACTTAATTTATATTCACAGTATAGTATCTTTCTTTTCTTTGTATATGTATATCATTATTTTATCATATACTTATAAGCTATTTTTTAAAATATTTTATTTATATATTTGACAGTGAGAAATCACAAGTAGGCAGAGAGGCGGTCATAGAGAGAGGAAGGGAAGCAGGCTACCTGCTGAGGAGAAAGCCTGATGTGGGGCTTGATCCCAGGACCCTGAGATCATGACTTGAACCGAAGGCAGTGGCTTATTCCACTGAGCCACCTAGGCGCCCCTAAGCTATTTTTTAAATTCCTGTTCCAATAACACTTGGATTGCCATATAAAGTTAACCACATCATCTTTTTTAGGTAAGTAATTGTTCTTTTTATGTGCATAGTTATTTTGGTTCCTGAGTTCAGCTCCTCTTAGGATCATCAAATCTCTGTAAAGTCTGGGTATGCTAAGATTTTCTAAGCAACAATAAAATACATTGAAACCTGGTAGCTAAATTATAATAATGTTTTCTTTCTCAATCATTCACAATAGCATTACATTCTGAGTAGCTTCCTTCTATTTTGCAGCTATAGTGTTTGGAAAAACTTGAATTGTGATATCACTATGATAATGTGAATTAGTCAGGGTTTTTCAGAGAATCGGGAAGAGAAAAAAAAAAGGAAGATATTCTCCAGGGCCAACTCTAGAAGTGACTATTAAAACATCTGTCCAAATTCAATTGAACAAAACTCAGAAATGCCATCTCCAGTGAAATACAAAGAAGAGTATATATAGTTCTGGGCACACACATCTCATTTGACCCAATGATGTACATCAATGAAAGACTGAAGGCCAATCACCACTCCATGGGAGAATTTAAAATTAAATTTATTAATGAGGCCAAGAATTCAGAATCACAAATACTTCAGATCTAATAATAACTGCCTTCACTTGATGTTATTCTGTAACATAAATCCTACGATCAAGTTTCAATTTTAAATTCTTACAATTTTAAAATCTTAAATCCTTATGAAGAAGCATCATTTGGAGGGAGCAGTTTTCATAACTTATCATCCATCAGCCTTTTTATAAGATTTTATTTATTTATTGGACACAGAGAGACAGAGAGAGAGAGACTACAAGTAAGCAGAGAGGCAGGCAAGCAGGGAGGGAAGGAGTCTTCCTTTTGAGCAGAGCCCGATGTGGGGCTGGATCCCAGGACCCAGAGACCATGACTTGAGATGAAGGCAGAGGCTTAACCCACCACCCACGTGATGAGAGAGCCCCTCAGGTGCCCCTCATCCATCAGCCTTAATTGTTTGGAGGAAAATGTTTGGATGAATAATGCCTTAGGGAGCTAATCTCTCTAAAGAATTTTCAAGTCTTTACCCCTTCAAGGTTTTTGTACAGTTCTGATAGCCTCTAAACATCCACCTGATTTCTACAGTGGCAGGCCTATTAAAACCTGTCCTCAAACCAGGAATAGAGCTTGAAACATACCAGTCAAGAGCCACTTTGAGTCTTTTAAGGAATTTATCAACATTTCTTTGTTTTTGGTTCATATCCGAAATAGTTCCATATTACACTTGCCTAATTTCTCCAGAGCTGACTTTGAAGGAGGCATTCAGTTCCAGCTAGTTCCATATTTTGGCAAGAACTATAATTCTATATATAAAAAAAAACTTATTTTAGGGTGCCTGGGTGGCTCAGTGGGTTAAAATCTCTGCCTTCGACTCAGGTTATGATTCCAGGTTCCTGGGATGGAGTCCCACAGTGGGCTCTCTTCTCAGCAGGGAGCCTGCTTCCATTCCTCTCTCTCTGCCTGCCTCTCTGCCTTCCTGTGATCTCTGTCAAGTAAATAAATAAAATTTTTAAAAAAACATATTTTATACCAGTTATTCATGTTTATTAAATAAGATATCACAATACAAATAATACATACAGTTGCTCTTTATTAATACCTTCAACCAAGATCAAAAAAATATGTCATATTTAATCCAAAAATTTTATATCATCTGATAGGTCAGATATATATAAAATTACATTTAAAGTTTTAAAAATATCAGCAAATATTTTTATTTAAATGCAAATTTCAAAGAAAATCTACTTTTCCAAACACGACTTTTTATCGTATTTTTTTTTGTTGACAACTGATAAATTGTTTAGCAAGACTATAAATGTTAGATCGAAAAATGATTAATATATGTAGGTTCAAAATATTATGTTCCATTAAAAATAATTTAGTCTTTGATGAACATCTGTTTGGTAATATGTTGTATCCAGATACAGTAAATTAATGACATATATAAAATTATAGGGAAATGACACCTTCCGTTCCATTATGAGTAGAGCTTTTAAAATGCTATTTGTCACAACCTGTCATCTTGTCATTATGTAGCACTATGTAGCATTTAAAAAATGTATACTCTTCACTATGAAGTCTTTTAGAAATCTAAAATTTGACATTCTATGGTTTGTGTTTCCATATTCCTTTATTGCCAGTTTGAACAAATCCACATGCTTTGATTCAAAGGTAATAAATTCCTCTTATTTGGAAAAATGATGTTTTTTTTGTTCTCTCACCCTTAGCAGGTGGTTTCATTTTAGCATACTTCAGAGTTATAATTTCATGCTTATTAAAAACATTTATTATGATCTACATAGATGAATGAAACTTTTATTTTATTAAATTATTGGCCAAAAAATTTGTAATTTTTAAAAATGTATTTCCTTTGAAGGGTTATTTTAGAGCATTCAGAGAGGATCTAGGAGTGTGGTATTATGCAATTTTTAAGTAGGTATGAAATGGTTATTTATATGATTGTTTCTTTAAGACTTATGTATATTGTCCATATATGCTATAAAATATTTTGAAAGTAAATTTAAGGTATGTTTTTCATAGATTATTTTTTGGAAAAAAATATAGAAATGACTTATGAAATTCAGTATACTCTCAACATTAATTTTTTTTTAATGTACCAATTGTCTACTGAACCTATTATATGGCAGATATTACTCCAGGCTACACTGGTAAATGAAATACTTGGCTTTGTAGAACTTTTATTTTAAAGGGTGAGACAATTAAAATCTATAAACCTTAACAGAAATTGCATAGGGTATTCAAAAATGATGAGTACAATGGGGAAAAAGAAAAATTAGATCAGGGTGAGAAAAATCAAGGTTGCTAGGCAGGGAATGGGGAGTTAAGAATTTTAATAGGAAGATCAGGGTAGTTACAATGAAGCTGACAATTGAACAAAGGTATGGAAAGGTGATGCAATTGCCCAGAACTATCAGCAATAAGGTCACTCCAGACAAAGGAATTGGCTATCTTGAAGGCCATAAGGTTGGATCGTGCCTGGCATATCTGAGGAATAGCAAGGAGGCCACTGTGAGGGACTGAAGAGTAGCAGGGAAAGAGGTCACAGAGGTTAAATGAGTGGCTAGATCATGTAAAAGCTTAGAAGTCATTGTAAAACTCTGGCTTTTATATTTGGAAATTTACTGTGTGATAGAATTTCTGCTAATAACTGAGAGTTCAAATGTCCATAAAATTTCAAGGATTCTTATTCTAGTAAGACAGAATAAAGAAAAAGAGTTCATATTTTCACATGGTGTAACAAGAGCTCAGAGATCTGAGTGTAGGAAGCTATAGGAGCACAGAAGAAGGCAATAAAATCACACCAATATATTTGATGACTGTGACTATAAATTTGTATTTTCTAGATTTTTTTATAGTCATGGAATCACACAGTATATACTATTCATTGCCTGGCTTTTCTTTTCTCAGCATCATTACTTTGAGAATCTCCAATTGTTAATAGTTCATTTTGATGTTGAATAGTAATTCTCTTTAATGAATAGATCATAATTTGTCTTTGCTCTCTTGATGGACATTGATGAACATTTCCATGGTTTTCAATTCTTAAAAATAAAGCTGCTATGAAATTCATATACAAGTCCTTGTACGAACATAGGGTTTGTTTCTCTTGGTTAAATGCCTAGAAGTAAAATGGCTATTCGTGTAACTGCAACATATTTTGCATTTAAAAAAATTTTCAAACTATTTTCCAAAGTGGTGGTATCATGATACATGCCCACAACAGTTTAGATTTTTTGTTGCTTCTCAATCTAGCTCAGACGAAGTACAATTAGCCTTTATAATTTTAGCCATTCTAATAGATGTCTCATTATGATTTTAATTTGTATTTTAACAATCAGAGTTGATGTCCATTATCACATATATAATTTGCAAAGCCCTTCTCCATCTTTACGGTTTCTCAATGGAGCTTTGATAGTTGTGTCTTTCAAGAAATATGCTACTTCTTTCCTGGTACACGGAGGTATGACTAGAACATTATCAATGTTGACCTTTGCAAAGAAAATCATGGCTTAAGATATATGTAGTCTGCGGTTGTTGGGAGTGTTCTGAAATATCAAGCATATCTAATTAGTTAATAATTTTGTTCAAGTCTTACATATCTTACCAATTTGATGACCGTTTGTCTATATAATCTTAAAATAAAGGTGTTGAAATTTTTTTCCATTTCTCTTCTAAGGTAGAAGTTATGATTTTTGTTCTTAGTTTTTCCCTATATATCCCCAAATCTGTTATTAAGTATTAAAAGTCAAGCATTATTATACTCCCTGATGAATTCATCCTTTTACTCTTCTGTAATTTTGACTTGATCTTTATGTCTGATAATGAAATTTGCTTTAAAATCACTTTTCATTATCTTGATATAACCACCAAAGTTATAGTGTGATTAGTGTTAATATAGCATAGTTTTTCCTTTAATTTATAAAGCACTTATATATTTAATCCTGAAAAAAGAAACAGCTTTTTAACTCTGGAAGCATCTTTCTAAATTATCTTTTTTTTTTTTTTAATGAATCAGTAGCAATTTTTGTTAAGGGACCTAAACTGAAAGTAGGTTTAGAAATTTATTTATTTATTTATTTATTTAGTAAAATATTTTATTTTGTTTATTGACAGCAAGAGAGAGAGAGAGAGAGAGGAAGTGCACAAGTGGGAGGAATCATGTGCAAAGGGAGAGGAAGAAGCAAGCTCCTTAGGGTGCAAGTAGTCCCATGCAGGGCTGGATCCCTGTACACTGGAATCATGACCTCAGCAAAAGTCAAACATCTGCTTAAACAACTAAGTCATCCAGGCAACCCTAGAAATTTAAAAAAAAAAAAAACCTTTTAAAAACATTTTGTTTCTTTCTTTTTTTTTAAATTTTTTATTTATTTGAAAGGCAGAGAGACAGGAAGAGGACCTATAAGCAGGGCAGAGGGAAAAGGAGAAGCAGGTTTCCCACTGAGCAGAGAGCCTGATGTGGGGCTCCATCCCAGGACCCTGGGATCATGACCTGAAAAGAAGGGACACTGATGGAGGAAGCCACCCAGACACCTCTTTTCTTTGTTTTTAATATATGGCAACTGATGCTTCCCAGCCACGAGGAGCATATTACCCATTGATTAAATCTTTGATAACAACCTATTTAAAGAGGTGTGTAAATATATACTTACTCAGATTTATACACTTTGTGTTTTCTTCATAGTTTGGGGCTGGACCCCATGGTCACAACACTGCTTCCAGTCTTTGCCTTCCCATCTTTTGATACCAGGTATTGGGTCAGCAATGCAAATTAGTATCAAAATTAATAAACACTTTGCACCATATCTCTGGAGCAGGGGTTGCTCTTAGCCAAGGCCCAGAGCAGTTGACCTCCCCTCGCTAGTGCTCTAGCCCCAAGGACTAGGTCCCTGCCACCAGAACTCAGTCTTACATGTTATGCTAAGCAGACAAAACCAAAACAGGAAAGCTCCAACAGCTTTCACTGGCATGCCTCATCTCCCACTCTCTCGACGTCCAGGCAGTACCAGATGCCAGGGAGGGGTCTTGGTCCAACATATGGGAGGGAAGGAAGTAGCCACGAGCAAGTACCTGCCTCTCTGTGCCTTTCTTTCCTGAGCAGGTTGTAAGGAGGAGGAAGAGGAAGGGGAAGAGAGGTGAACTTCAATGGGTGAAGGCCTCAGGTAGGCAGCTGGCACCTTCCAGTAGGAAAGGGACAAAGGAGAAGGCAGTGAGTCTTGCAGGGAGGGTGGGGGGTAAGGGTTACAGCTTATGACGGAATATGGACAGGAGTAATAGGGATACTAGACATTTGAGTCCACCATTGGCAAGCTGGGCTGGGTGTCAGGGCAGATAGGCCTCCCTGGGCAACGGCACATGAGAGAAGGTGGAATTCTTCTCTGAGGAGCAGGTGGAGCTTCTCTGAGGAGCAGGTTGGGAAAGCATAGACAGTATTGTTCCAGGGCCAAGGACAGGTCTGGGTACTCCTGGTTGGAGGTCAAGGCCACAGTATGATCCAGGTCTTCTACCAGCAGCTTGAAGGTACCACATGCCAGCCACCCCTCATTATTGTGTATAACTCTCTGGTGCAATTATTGGCTTATCCATCAAATGACTCCTTCAGCAGCGTGAAAACCACCTCCACAGGCACTCCAGGATATGGTAGGCTTCAAGAGAGAAGATTTTGCACAGGATCACCCCAAAAGACCAGAAGTCAGTCTGGTGCATGTCAATCTGGTCAAACGTGACCTTAGGGGCCATCCACTTCACAGGCAGTCCACTGTTGGTTGTCTTTTTATAGTAACTGATGTGGTGATATCTCCGGCAAGGCTGAAGTCTGAGATCTTCATCATGTTGTCCTTTGTCACCAGCAATTCCCTGGTGGCCAGGTCTAGGTGTATGCACTTCTTGGAGGCAAGGTACTCCATGCCTCAGGCTACCTGATATCACAGGATACCAGGTCTTTGGAGGAGAGTTGCTCTGCTGCATTGTGTCTGATATTGTAACAGTACTCCAGGTCAGGAGGCCTCTGAGCCTGCAGGTACTCCTGTATGTTGTCTTTGGAGGCATATTCCGTGAGAGTGTACAAAGGACCGTCCTGTGTGCAGGACCCAGCAGGTTGTTGGTGTCCTTGTGCTGGCCAATCATCTTCATCATCTCCATTTCTGAGATTAGGTTTGACAGGTCTTTCTCTGTTGCATCTGACTTCAACATCTTTACAGACACTTTAGTCAAATGGTTGGATTTGTCTTTGTCCAGCCCAATGGCCTCCTCCAACACCACCTGCCCAAAGTAGGCTTGTCGTAGGGGTCTGCCTAATCTGCCTACAACCAGCCTGCCTCAAGGCAGTTATGAACTCTAGATTTTCCTCAAAAACATTAAACCACAAGCTAAAAATTCTTTCACTAGGTCTCTGTCACAGGTCTAATTTTCTTATCTTTCATCATTTATCTTTTTCCTAATTCTTATTTTCAGTATAGTTTATTTTGCTTCCAGGTGTTTTCCCTGGTTTCTGTATGCTGTTTCATAGGGAAGAATTATCCTGTCATAAAATTATTTCTTGAACATTCATTACATCTCTCAGTTTAAATGGGTTCTTTTATGGTATTGATTCATTTGAGTTTTTTCAAAATGGGAAGAATGTTCAAAATGGTGTTTTCCTCAAGGTTCAGAGTATGTCTTAGCCTCATCTTTACTCTTTTTGAAATTCACTTTTCAAATTCTTGTCCCTCTTTTTATCTTTTTAAATTAAAATGTTTTATTTTTACTATTCTTTTATTTGAGTATAGTTGATATTCAGTGTTACATTGGTTTCAGGTTTTCAATATCTCCATACATTATTCTATGATCACTACAAATATAGCCACCATCTGTCACCATATAACACTATTATAATATCATTGACTATATTCTCTACACTGTCCCATATCTCTTTTTAAAATCTATGATTTTTATGTTTTCTGTTATTCCAATTTCGACCATCATATTACTTGTATACTTTAACAAAATATGCCTGATTACACACTCTTTGCTGAAAACCATAGCATTTGATTTATAGTAGTCTTATTCTTCTTCTTTTTTTTGAATTAACATATAATGTATTATTAGCCCCAGGGGTACAGGTCTGTGATTCGCCAGGTTTACACAGTTCACAGCACTCACCACAGCACATACCCTCCTCAATGTTCATAACTCCACCACCCTCTCCCAACAATCCCCAACCCCTGTCAACTCTCAGTTTGTTTTGTGAGATTAAGAGTCTCTTTTGGTGTCTCCCTCCCGATCCCATCTTGTTTCATTTACTCTTTTCCTGTCCCCCAATCCCCCCACATTGCACTTCCATTTCCTCATATCAGGGATATCATATGATAGTGTCTTTCTCTGGTTGACTTATTTTGCTAAGCATAATACCCTCTAGTTCCATCCATGTCATCGCAAATGGCAAGATTTCATTTCTTTTGATGGCTGCATAGTATTCCATCGTGCATATATATATGTATATATATATATATATATATATATATATATATATATATATATGTATATATATGTATACCATTCATTTGTTGATGGACATCTAGGTTCTTTCCATAGTTTGGCTATTCTGTATATTGCTGCTATAAACATTTGGTGCACGTGCCCCTTTGGATCATATAGTAGTCTTCTTTATCTCTATCAGAACCCCAGGAAGCTTTATTTATATATTTACTCACTTAAACAGATGATCCAACACAACGTTTTTTGATGTTCAAATGTATTATAATGTCTTACCGCTTAACACTATTCTTACTGTTCTCTTTCACTGTCTGACTAAATCCTCATCATCACTATGCCATTTAATCATAAAGAACATTTGAACTCAGAGTTCTCTCCATATCAGGGAATGAAGACTCCACCCTTCTGTTTGTGCAGGTAAAATAAATGTTGATATTGTCTGTCCTGCACATACTCCATCCTGTTCACCAGAATATTCACCATCAAAATATATACAAAATAAAAACCATACCTAACAACTTCTATTACCACCCAGCATGCTAAAAACACCATCATATGTTCCTGAATTATTGACTTGATTGATATCCCCACTTCCACACATACTGCACTCCTTTCTCCCTGCAAATTTATTTTGGTACAGCAACGTAACCTAAAAATCAAGTCAGATGATTTTATTCTGCTGTTGAAAGTCTTTTGGTATCTTCCACTTTCATATTAAATAAAAACTGAAGGCGTTTCAATGTACTAGAAGGTCATACATCAATACGTTCTTCCTCTCTCCACCACTATGAACTCCTCATTGGCCTCCATGCTTTTCCTCAAAAGAAACAGACCAGCTGTTCACACAAAGTCTATATACTTACTTGCTCTGCCTAGAGCAATCTTTTCCTTTAATATTTGTATAACACCCTCCTTCACTTCCTGGGTCTTTGTGCAAATAACATCTCATAAATGAGATATAACCAACCAACACAAAATAAAATTAACTTTCATCCCAGCATTCTCTAATGGCTTTTACCTTTCTTGTATTTCTTTGTAACACTTATCACCATCAACCATCAATCATTATTCTATTACTGGTTTATATTCTTATTGGAGACAGAGAGAGAGAGAATTGGGAGGGGGCGCAGAAGAAGAAGTAAACACCCCACTGCCTAGAAAGCCTGCTGTGGTGTTACATCCCAGGACGCTGAGATCATGACCCAAGCCAAAGGCAGTCACTCAATGGACTGAGCCACCGAGGTGCCCCTCTATTATTGGTTTATTTCCCTATTATATTTCAAAAGAATGTAAGCTCTTTGTGGTCAGGTATTTTATATGTTTGATTAATTGAAGTATTCTCAGAAAGGTAGCTGGCAGATTGTAAGGGATCACTAAACTGTATTTTGTTGTTATTATTGGGCTCCTTTATGGGCTTTACTCTTACGCTAGACGTCTATCCTTTAGATGTAAGCAATAAAAATAGAGCCCTGCTCCCTGTTCCAATGAGTAAAAAGCCTGTATTAAGTGGATATTTTAAAAGCTCAATGAATGGCTTAATAGCTGTATATAGGGGGAAAGGGAACATATTTTCCACGCTTTAGAAGTGGAGTTCTTTTATAGAGTTCTTGTACAAGCCTACACTATTGAACGATAATGGGCAGTTGTACATTCCAATTATACAAACACTTTGGTAATTTATATCCTTTTTTTGTAATTCATGACTGGATCATTTAATTCCTTAGGAGCATTATAGCATTTCAACTTTTCATGTTCAATAAACTTATTGGGGTTGCTACCTTTTTTGTTCAAATGAAGAAATAGTCATGATTTAATCTAAATAAAGTGTTATTGATTGGGTTGTTTTCTAGGAATGTGTCGCACATGCTCGTTTAAAAGTTTTGTTAAATTCCCAAGTCTGGCACCGATAAAAGCCTTTTGTAGATTAGTAACTTGATCCAAACAGAAAAGTTATGTAACACTCAATTGTTATACTATCTTTTTTTCCATCATGCATTGTAATAACACCCATCTTAACTCTTTTTAAGACAAGTCATTGCCAGATGGCTTTCTGGCATTGATTGCATGATATGACATCTAGTATAACTAAAAGTTTTTGGTTTTAGTAGCATATAAATCAATTTAGAAAAATATATGTATTTGAATATAAGGTAAAGTTTTAAATTATTTCGGAATAGTAAACTAAATTTTTTTTGTAAATTTTTATTTTCTAAAATTTCATTGAGCTCTTTTGCAATAAGAAACAAGTTACAAAAAATTAAGGTTTATTTACCCCAATTCAAAATTATTAGGAATATAATCATAGAGGTTGAAGTATTTAAAATATTGAACCCAAAATATTTTATTAGGTAAATTCGTGAATGCTGAGCATTCACTGTTAAAATATACTAATCCTATTGATAGACTGGTAGAAGCCTAAGATCAAATATTTATTAAATATTTATATCCATATCTTTTCATGCTTGGTAATTCATTTCTTTGCATGTACTACACTTTAGTTGACCTTTCACCTATGGAAGGATATCTTGGTTGCTTCCAAGCTTTTTTCAGTAATGAATAAAACTACTATAGACATCTTTGTGGGTATAGATTTCATCTTCTTTGGATAAATACCAAGAACTGCTACTGCTGAATCATCTGGCAAGAATATGTTTAGTTTTGTAAGAAACTGCCAAGTTGTTTTCCATTCTTTATTCTCAATAGGCATGGAAGAACGTTTCTGTTGCTCCACATCCTCACCAACATTTTGTGTTCTGTTGTCAGTGTTCTGGATTCTGGGTATGTACTGGTGTCTCTTTTTGTTTTAATTTGCATTTTCCTGATGACATATGATGTAAGCATCTTTTTATATGCTTATTTGCCATCTGTAATATTTTCTTTTGTGAGGTATCTGCTAAGGTTTTTGGCTCATTTTTAATCAGGATTTTCCCCCATTGTTGAGTTTTAAGGTGTCTTTGTGTACTTTAGATTAACAGTCCTTTTCCAGATGTGTATTTTGCAAATTTTTTCTCATAGTCTGTGCTTTGCCTTTTCATTCTCTTGGCATTGTGTTTCACAGAGTAGACATTTTTAAATTCAGTGCTTGTGCTTTTGTAGCTAAAGTTATTTCCAAAACCAAGGTCATTTAAATTTTCTTGTATATTACCTTCTACATGTTTCATGTTTAGGTTTATAATCCAATCTGAGTTAATTTTTGTGAAGAAGGTATGATATCTGTCTGGATTTATTTTATTTTATTATTTTATTTATTTTTATTTTATACTTTTACATTTAGCTTCAACCTTACTCCAGAACCATTTGTTTAACAGATTGTATTTTGCTCTCTTGTATTGCTTTTGCTTTTATATTACATATAAAATATAATTGATAATATATATTC
The DNA here is from genome assembly GCF_964662115.1 of Mustela nivalis. Lineage (NCBI taxonomy): Eukaryota > Metazoa > Chordata > Mammalia > Carnivora > Mustelidae > Mustela > Mustela nivalis. The sequence goes on along the minus strand of NW_028135762.1, from coordinate 138,637 downwards.
CGTTCCTTTAATCTAGTCTTTCTGTGGTATTACAATATCTTGCTTACAATTATCGTTAGGGTATACTTTTTTTTTAAGATTTTATTTATTTATTTGACAGAGAGAGAGAGATCACAAATAGGCAGAGAGACAGACAGAGAGAGAGATGAGGAGAAGCAGGCTCCCTGCTGAGCAGAGAGCCCAATGTGGGACTCGATTCCAGGCCCCTGGGATCCTGACCTGAGCCGAAGGTAGAGGCTTAACCCACTGAGCCACCCAGGCACCCCATCGTTATGGTAAACTTTGAAGGCAGTCCTCAGTCTTTGTTCTCCTTCAACACTATGTTGACTATTGTGAGTCTTTGCCTCTCCATATCAACTTTTAAATAAGTTTGTTAATATTAAAAAAAAAAACTCTTGCTGGAATGCATTAATTGTATAGATAAACTTGGAAACCAGTGACCTCTTGAGCTTAGCAGGAGATAGACAATGGACATCAGTTGTCACAGTGGTGCCTCTGGCAGAACCTATTGCAAATCCCTAGGCAAAATGAGACCTCAAGGATCTGAGAGAATGTCTAAGAAGTACTTGATACATACCTTGGGTATGGTTTATTGAAGTGTCCATCTGTCTGAAAGCTGGGGAATCTAGATAAGGGAGGGAAAATTAGTTATGATAAAACATATCAACAAACATCAATAAATTTTGTAAAACTAATTGTCATGGCTCATATACAATATGACCAACAAAGGGACCATCAAAAGGAAAGCATCCGTTATGTTTATTGTGAAATTTTTTATTCTAAATAAAGCAATGAGAGGGGAAGACACAATGAGAAAATTACCATTTTATAAATGGTAAACTTCTTACAAAATGGAATAGGGGCACCTGGGTGGCTCAGTTGTTTGGGCTGCTGCCTTTGGCTCGGGTCATGATCTCAGGGTCCTGGGATCGAGCCCTGCATGGGGCTCTCTGCTCCGCAGGAAGCCTGCTTCTCTCTCTCTCTCTCTGCCTGCCTCTCTGCCTACTTGTGATCTCTGTCTGTCAAATAAATAAATAAAATTTTTAAAAAAAGAAAGAAAAGTAAAACATTAAAAAATAAAATTTTAATTTAAAAAAATTATGTAATTTTTTAAAAAGCTTAAAAATAGCAGAACCATTTTTCTTATAACTGGAAAATACATTGTATATATATCTATGATAAATACTTGTCAGGTGCCTGGGTGGCTCAGTGGGTTAAGCCGCTGCCTTCAGCTCAGGTCATGATCTCAGGGTCCTGGGAGCCCCACATCAGGATCTCTGCTCATGGGGGAGCCTGCTATCTCCTCTCTATCTCTGTCTGCATCTCTGCCTACTTGTAATCTCTCTCTGTCAAATAAATAAATAAAATCTTAAAAAAAAAATATCTTGTCATGGGGGCGCCTGGGTGGCTCAGTGGGTTAAAGCCTCTGCCTTCGGCTCAAGTCAGGATCCCAGGTTCCTTGGATCCAGTCCCACATCGGGCCCTCAGCTCAGAAGGGAGCGTGCTTCCTCCTCTCTCTCTGCCTGACCCTGCCTACTTGTGATCTCTGTCAAATAAATAAATAAAATCTTTTATAAAAAAATTTTAAAAATAACTTGTCATGTCTGGAATCAGGAGCATATGGAAAAAAATAATATCTGAGGACAATACTTCTGCCATGTTTTGTGCCTTGTTAATATTTTTAAACAGTCAGGCAACTTTTAGCTTTATTGAAATACCTGCTAAGATACCAACAGTGCCTTTTGGAGCCCTATGACTATAAAAATTAATTGCAAATATTCAAAATGTTTACTATGGTGTCACTATTTAGGGCCACCACCAAGCATGTTTCAGAAGTAAGCATAACTGTTACTCTTCTGTAAGGCAAAAGGGCATGTTTTCAGGAGTTCCATCTGCTGTACTAGGAGGTGAATCAAGTAATGATTTTTGTCTGTAAAATAATTCACTTTTCAATCTAACATTCCTCATTCCACATTATAATAATAAAAACTAGGAGGAGACTAAAATAAACAACTACAACTACAACAACCAGCTTTTCCTTCAGTGGAAAAGTAAATAGAACCTTATGAGTAGCCTGAAATTTTTTTAAAATATTTTTAAGATAAGCGTTTTGGTTAGAAAACCATATATTTTATATTACTAAGAAATAACAGGCAAAGTTTTATTAACTTCTAAAAAGCCTAGTTACTTCTATTTATCTATTAACTCATCTCTTTATGAAGTAGAACATGATCACACCTATTGTATCTACCCAAGTTTGTATGCTTTGGTTATTTTATGTTTGCTATTTCCTTGCTTAATTTTTACAATATTTGATACATGATGGTATCTTTAAATCCATCTATGGTTTCAGAGAATTTGTTTGAACTTCATCAAAATGTACCATACTTTTTGCACTGTCCTTGTTTTACTTCTCTATTAACTTTCCAAGATTTATTCACTTTAGAGTGTGTAGCTATCAGTTATTTTTATTCCTCCATAATGCTATGTTTACAAATTTGTATTTATCTGTACTTTTAAAAATATCTTAATTATATACCATTTCTCATCTCACGTAACACTCACGTTACTTCTACACGTATCAGATATTATGTAACTGAAAACCACAACTCAGCAACAATATAGCACCATTTTTCAAAATTAAATGGCTTACCAGAATTCTTTAATTCTATCCTTTATTTGTATTAGATGACCCTTTATTCTGGTATTTGGCATTGTTCATATGGAGGAAAGCTTATAAGTTGATATTCCATAAATAGAAGGATTTATTATGATTGATTAATTATTTTCATTTAGAATGCATAGAATATGATTGATTTAATATTTCTTTCTTACTCTCTGCCTGGAACATAGTGCTATCTATGTAATAGCCACTAAAATATTAAGTTAATTACCTGGACTTTAAACTTCATATAAATAGGAATAACATACAGAACTCTTCTCAGATTGGGACACCTGGGTGGCTCAGTCAGTTAAACACCTGAGCCTTTAGCTCAGGTCATGATCTTAGGGTCCTGGGACTCAGTTCTGCCACAGATTCCCTGCTTAGCTGGGAGTTTGCGTCTCCCTCACTCTGCTGCTCCCCCTGCTTGTGCTCTCTCTCACTCACAAATAAATAAAATTAAAAAAATGAATTCTTCTCAGATAGCTAATATACAATATCGTCTTTGTATTCATCAAATATAAAGTGCCATATATTAATGAAATTCAGACTACTTCAAATTCATTTTTTAACCAGTAAGAAAGTACTGGGAACAAGCCAAAAATGTCTTTAATGAATTAAAGAAATAGATTGATTTTCAATATCTTAATGTTTCTAAAATAAATTGCAAGATTTTTATACTAGATATCAGTGTAAATATTCATTATACAATGATTTTCTAAAAATAAGCCTTAGAAAACTACTTGACACATATGATGACAATAACGAGTTTGACAAAAGTCAGTTTCGGTAAAACTTACAACACCTACCACCTGAAACTCTTGTTCTATAATTTCATTATTTTAATTTACAAAAATACAAAAGTAATATATCAGAGTAAGTATATTGATAGCTTTGAAGGTATGCTCTGGTTGTGCACTGTTTACTATTTAAAGGGGATTCAAATATGTGATGCTTTTGGTGTGACTCTATTAAAATTCAACAAGTTCAGAAGCATACGAGGAATAGAATAAAGACAAAAGATGACCCTTCCTTATCCTAAAGATAGACAATGGTATATATGTGCTAGTTGGGGAGAGAATCCAGTCAGTAGATGGAGGATGTGGTAGTGAAAAAAAAAAGACACAAAGTTTTGGTTGACCGTTTAGCACTATATTTAACAAAGTGAAATTGTGTGTTAACAGCTTTGAATAAAATCCAAAAAATATTTTCAATTCATTGAAGATTATTTAGGAAAAACTTGGAAAATACAACTTGATAAGGATTCCAATAAAAGATTCATAAGCAATACAAGTTTCAGAATTTTTGTATATTTTCCCTAAAAAGCCATTTGATTTAAATTAAAAAGAATTCTATTTACCTGTCACTTAAATAAGAGGAAATTATTTGGTTTTGTAAGAAGTCAATAAAATAAATGAACATATCTCTAGAAAACAGATATGCACACTAAGTTAAAAATAATAGTGCTTAAGCTGTTCAGCAAACATTTGTAAAATTCCTTGCCATCAGCTAGCTCTGGAGTTCTGCTACGTGAGTAAGGCCATGTATGTTACTGCTCAGAGTACTGACGCAAAGCAATTGTCCCCTTCATCTCCATTTTTTGCCATTGATATGTCATGCTATGTTGTTTAGAGATACATAAATGGCCCTACATGAAGGCCTTGTTTTGTGTGTATATGGGTGACTGTGATTTAACTTTCAAATCAGATGGCTCCTGATTTACAATGATTCAACTTATGATATATTTGGCAATGATGTGAAAGTGAAAGTGATTCAGTAGAAACTGTACTTTGAATTTTGAATTTGGGTCTTTATAAAAAGGGCCAGTGACATGTGGTATGGTGCCGTCTTGTGATGCTGGGCAGGGGCAGTGAGCCACAGCTCCCAGTCAGCTAGAAGATTACATGGGTGAACACCTGATATTCTTACAACCATTCTATATATAACCATTCTTCTTTTTTTAGTGTAATATTTAATAAATTGCATGTGATATTTGATACTTTGTTATAAAATAGGCTTTGTTTAAGATGATTTTGCCTAAATGCAGGCAAATTAAATTTAAATAAGCTTAAGGTAAGCTATGATATTTGATAGTTTAGGGGTATTAAATGCATTTTCAGTTTTTTATGTGTGTCTCTGGACATAGCCCCCCTGTAAGCTGAAGAACATCTCTATATGTATATGTAGCCTTGGTATGGTTTACATATTATTGGCATGAAACATCTAGAACAGTACGTGTGCCATATAATTATCTACAACATCAAACAAGTTTCTTGAAAACTTGTGCCAAAGGGGTTATGTCTTTAAGGATTCTTATTTCAGAAAGGTTCTCTCAAACGTAAGATTGTTCAGAAGTTAAGTGAAAATCTGACCAAACTCAACATTTTTCCATTTTCCCTAGTGAGCAAAGATAGCTAAAATCTATCTGCCATTTTCAACACTGTACTCAACGACTGTAATTCTAATTTAAGAACAGATTATTTATATCAAAACCACATGTTGGCCTAATCTTACACAATATTCATAAATCTCACTCAGAGCCTTGGACCCTTTTATTTGTTGAGTCTATATGATACTACGGACATTCATCTTTTCTGACCTCATAGCTTCATGTATGTCTATACTTCTAAAAATACATGCATCAGTTCCATTGTAAAATGTCTGGGTTATAAAATGTGCTATGCTATCAAAATGGTACTAAGAACATACAAATGACCTGATGTAATGAACTGGACCAGATTGCCAGATATCACATTTCATACCAGAAAGATTCAGTGTTAAGTTTTAAAATGGCCAGCTATACTTCGACTGAATTATAACTCATTTAACTTCTTTCTTTGTGTACAGTATTATACATTAGTCAGTACTATAGTAAAGAAGTACTTTGGACAGATGTAAATATGGTGTAATAAAAAATGTTTTTCTTCTTTCTTTTAGTCCTTTTTACTTGTAAGACTATCCACAAATACTATGCCTCCCCCAAAATGATTTGCAATCCAAATTTTTCTCTAAATGAATTTATAGCACAGAAAAAAAATATATATATATACACTTACAGTAGACATGTTCAAAAATAGTTACACAACAGCTGGGCCCTAAATGTAAGCAGTATAGTTGCTTTGTTTTGTTTTGTTTTCTTTAAAAAAAAAGAGAGGTTATGTGAAATATTGGAATTTTATTTCGAGGCCTAGTATTTCAAGACAGTTAACTACACTTACAGTGTCAACAGCCTCTTGTTGGCAGTATGATTTTATTGGCTCCATGGAACAACAACAAGAATTTACTATTGTTTCTTTCTTTTATGACACACACAGAAAAACAAATTGACACATTTGCTCAAGACCAACCAGAATCATTTTAACCTATCAAAATTGATGGGAGGCCTTCACTGCCAAAGTCACTGCTGGGTTTTCACAATTCATTGCAGACAATCTGCTACTCCCATTATGATAAAGGAGAGAAGAGTCATAATCAGGGAAGAAAGCTAGATTAAAATACTTGTAATTATCATTGAATTATTTAGCCTGCTATAGGATTATTATTATTAGTGTCATTTGATAATTTTCTCTCATTTTATTAAACACAACTGTGAGTAATTACCCTACCTAATATTTCTCTGTATTGGCTGACAAGCTAGCAAACATTCATGAAAATATCCATTAGCCACACATATAAAATGCTGCATTATGATGCTGTTGAATCAGAACATACCACTACCTGATCCTGTAGCTCTTTGAGGATTTGCAAGTCAATTAATTCTATGTTTATTGGATTCTTCCCATACAATTAGAAAATTTATAATAGAGTCCATGAACATTATTAGTTTTACCATTTTAAACCAGCAATCACACTTTGATTTTTACAACAAAACCAGAAATATAAACACACACATTTGGATCAGTTTTCTGTTAGTCTGTCTGGACTTCAAAATCCTATTCCTCAAGATAATGCACACCAAAGTTCTGGATTAAACAAGAAATTAGATGGCACCTGAACACTTGGTTTAATATTCTCCAAAGGACTATGCATCTTATTTCTTACATTATGACATTGTTTTACATAGATCCACACTTTTATAATGTTAGTATTTTTAATAATCAATAAAGTCAATTAATCATGATTAAAAATCAAACATAAAAATTTCTACTTTTTGCTTTTGCCCCCTCCATTTAGAACTTATTTATAGCCTGATAATTCAAAGGTCCCTATGTTTATGAAAATCTGGACAGAAATAGCTCTAAGATCCCATTTAGAACTTGATATTTATCTAAGTCTTTTGGCTCCATTTATCCTGAGAGCAAAGAGTAGGACAAAGGATTTGAGTACTGTTAGTTTATCTGGGAGATTATCCAAGGTAGAAAAGAATGGGAAAGTGATACAGTGAAGAAGCAACTTTGTCAAAGAGGTACATTGTTGATATAATTGTTGTGGATAGAAAATGAAGGCTTGCTTTTACTGAAAGGTCCTGAGAAACTGCTTTACGTTGTCCTCATGAAGACCTGAAAACTGACAATTTTATCTATGGTTCTTATTTCCACTTCACTGAGAGCTGTCCTCAGAGGACATTAACTCTCCTACACTTTTGGGTTGTGTTGGACACATTCTAAAATGAGAGAGAGAACATGAGATGCTATCAGTGTTAAGTAACTGCAATTCCCATGGAACTATCCACCACAGGTTTGGCTATAATCAGGTGTTGGGCCTTGATATCAGAGGGATTTGAGGCAGTATCATTTTAGGTTAATCATTATATCTGAAATTTCCAAAAACTTCAACTGATGAAACTTTGATTATAAATCTATAAATATAACAATAAATCTACAGTATTCAAATTATTTTCACAGACAAAGCATCAATTGATTAATATTTAAATGTTACAAAATACTGAACTGAAAGAATTTGGTCATATAACAACGTGTAAGAAGTAGAACTTAGGTCTAAGTTAGAACTCAGGATGCATTGGAGAATCAGTTAAGAAATTGAATGGAGGGACGCCTGGGTGGCTCAGTGGGTTAAGCCACTGTCTTCGGCTCAGGTCATGATCCTAGGGTCCTGGGATCGAGACACAAATCGGGCTTTCTCTCTGCCTGCCTCTCTGCCTGCTTGTCCTCTGTCTCTGTCAAATAAAAAAATAAAATCTTAAAAAAAAGAAATTGAATGGATTCCTGACTATCTTATAGGTTTGCTAAAAATCAGTGACTTTGTGTTCACGTGTGGCTATGTAGGAATTTTTAAATCTCTCTAAGAAGTTATTAAATTTGATTATATAATGGCAGTAAAGGATGGGGAAAAGCAAAGTACAAACCCCATAAAGACAAAGGCACTGAGTATGAGAAAAGAGTAATAGATAAGAAGAATCAATGCATTTGAGGAAAGTGGGAATTGAAATACACAATGATTGTTGACTTTTTTAGATGGAGAAAAAAAACTAGCTTGCAAGAAGGAAATAACAGAAGACATGTTGTGATGTGAGACAGAATCCTAGAAAAGGCAGTGACGTGGAATGAAGGATTAGGGAGAGCATATCAGGTAATTTGGATAGGAAGGAGTTAGGAGGTAATTGCTTGATAAATTTTATATGGCCCACTTAAATGCACAGATTTCTCTTCTTTAATTTATATGGAGAACAGGGTGTCCTTTCTCTTCACTTTCAGAGAACCAGAGGTGTACACTTTCAGACTGAAAACCTGAAAAGCTCAGGACTCAGTTGCTTAAGCACAGCTGAGAGGACATATTTCAATTAAGATTTACATTTTGCTGTATGTAGTAGACTTTCAAAAGTGGTTTAACCATATTTTTTCATTTAACAAGAAGACTACAGAGAGTGTTTTCTGGTGTTGGTTCAGAGTCTTCAAAAGTCAAGTGAACTATATTAGAGGTTTTCATGGCTTTTTATTCACAGTTGCAAAAATTGCTGTTGGAGTTTTCACTGTTAAGCCCACATTTCTGGCAGAAAGATAGAGGTAAAAGAGCATGATAGCTTGTACGACTGATACTTTGTCATATGGTTACAATATAACTAGAAAAGAGACAATAAAATATTTGATGTTGTTTTAAGTTTCCTTGTTGTCAATCCCTCAGTGCTTTCTGATATCTTTAAAGGAAAAAGTAGATGGATATTGACCTGGCAAATATCAACACCTGTCAGTCTCTCTTGGATAACCTATTTCTCTATAATCTCTTCTTCCCAGTAAAAAAAAATAAAATATATTCATAACCTACACTGTGCCATCTCAAGTTACTGCACCAAGATAAAATTACAATGACTCAAAGTTGCTCTTGACTGGTATGTTTCAAGCTCTATTGCTGGTTTGAGGACAGGTTTTAATAGGCCTGCCACTGTAGAAATCAGCTGGATGTTTAGAGGCTATCAGAACTGTACAAAAACCTTGAAGGGGTAAAGACTTGAAAATTCTTTAGAGAGATTAGCTCCCTAAGGCATTATTCATCCAAACATTTTCCTCCAAACAATTAAGGCTGATGGATGAGGGGCACCTGAGAGGCTCTCTCATCACGTGGGTGGTGTGTTAAGCCTCTGCCTTCATCTCAAGTCATGGTCTCTGGGTCCTGGGATCCAGCCCCACATCGGGCTCTGCTCAAAAGGAAGACTCCTTCCCTCCCTGCTTGCCTGCCACTCTGCTTACTTGTAGTCTCTCTCTCTCTGTCTCTCTGTGTCCAATAAATAAATAAAATCTTATAAAAAGGCTGATGGATGATAAATTATGAAAACTGCTCCCTCCAAATGATGCTTCTTCATAAGGATTTAAGAATTTAAAATTGTAAGAATTTAAAATTGAAACTTGATCGTAGGATTTATGTTACAGAATAACATCAAGTGAAGGCAGTTATTATTAGATCTGAAGTATTTGTGATTCTGAATTCTTGGCCTCATTAATAAATTTATTTTTAAATTCTCCCATGGAGTGGTGATTGGCCTTCAGTCTTTCATTGATGTACATCATTGGGTCAAATGAGATGTGTGTGCCCAGAACTATATATACTCTTCTTTGTATTTCACTGGAGATGGCATTTCTGAGTTTAGTTCAATTGAATTTGGACAGATGTTTTAATAGTCACGTCTAGAGTTGGCCCTGGAGGATATATTCCTTTTTTTTTTCTCTTCCCGATTCTCTGAAAAACCCTGACTAATTCACATTATCACAGTGATATCACAATTCAAGTTTTTTCCAAACACTATAGCTGCAAAATAGAAGGAAGCTACTCAGAATGTAATGCTATTGTGAATGATTGAGAAAGAAAACATTATTATAATTTAGCTACCAGGTTTCAATGTATTTTATTGTTGCTTAGAAAATCTTAGCATACCCAGACTTTACAGAGATTTGATGATCCTAAGAAGAGCTGAACTCAGGAACCAAAATAACTATGCACATAAAAAGTACAATTACTTACCTAAAAAAGATGATGTGGTTAACTTTATATGGCAATCCAAGTGTTATTGGAAGAGGAATTTAAAAAATAGCTTAGGGGCGCCTAGGTGGCTCAGTGGAATAAGCCACTGCCTTCGGTTCAAGTCATGATCTCAGGGTCCTGGGATCAAGCCCCACATCAGGCTTTCTCCTCAGCAGGTAGCCTGCTTCCCTTCCTCTCTCTCTGACCGCCTCTCTGCCTACTTGTGATTTCTCACTGTCAAATATATAAATAAAATATTTTTAAAAATAGCTTATAAGTATATGATAAAATAATGATATACATATACAAAGAAAAGAAAGATACTATACTGTGAAAATAAATTAAGTGAAAATTGTTGAAATAAAGAATACAATAAATAGAGACTAAGATGAATATAGCTGTAAAATGAATAAGTGAGTTGGGAAAAACAAACAAACTAACAAACAAATTAATGACTTTTGCCCAAATGCAGCAGAAGAGAAAAAAAAATAAAGAAAATATTTAAATAAGTACTGAGATAAATTTTGGAGAATTAAAGAAAGATAAAAGATACCAGACTTAAAATGATGCCAAACATGAGAAATCAGAAACAAAACAAACCAAAAACCACACACGCAAAAAACCACTCATATAGGGCGCCTGGGTGGCTCAGTGGGTTAAGCCGCTGCCTTCGGCTCAGGTCATGATCAGGGTCCTGGGATCGAGTCCCACATGGGGTTCTCTGCTCAGCGGGGAGCCTACTTCCTCCTCTCTCTCTCTCTGCCTGCCTCTCCAACTACTTGTGATTTCTCTCTGTCAAATAAATAAATAAAATCTTTAAAAAAAACACTCATATATATTATGGTGAGTTTTAAGAATATCAAAAACCGAGAAGAGCATAAATGATGCCCAAGAGAAGAACAGATCACCTAAAATGTACAAGAATAATACTGACAGCAGAATTCTCAATAGTACTAGCATATAAAGGAGACAGCTGGGTGTTTGTATAGATGGAAAAGATATTTGAAACTAGATATTATACATCAAGCCAAATTCTTGATTAAATTTGAGAGCACAGTAAAAATACAATGAAGCATGTTAGGTCTTAGAACATTTATCACACAGAGACACACATTTTAGAAAACTTCCTTGGAGGACAGCTCAATTTAGATAGAGAAAACAGAATTATGTACTCAAAGGCACATTTTGAAGGAAGGATTGAATATAGTCTGCACTGCAAATATTCTTTAATCGTATGTTCTGAATTTCCTAAATTTAAGAAGTATTTGTTCAAATATTTATCTTTAAATAATCCCTAGGAGACTTTTTCTTGGATTCTGGAAAATCAGTCCATTTGGATACAAATCTTTTTGTCACTGATGGAAATTTTGATAGCCCTTAACTGTGGAATGTCTAATGTATTGTTACAGCAATTGTGATTTGCCAATACATGGGTGATGTGTGTGTGTTGTGCGTGTTTATTTTTATTTTTGATGGTTTTACTCTTCTATGAGATTTTTATGTAGACATAATTTTAATAAATTATGATTTGTTGAAATTTATCTGAGGTTATATATAATAAAATGAAATTTGTGTGGACTGAAGAAGTGCATCTCCATTTATTTTTTTTAAGAGTAGACTGGTCTTTAAAAATTGTCCAAAGAAGTACATTATATTCATTATTAAATTTGATAATATACAATAAAGTATTTATGGTCATATGGAACCATATCAAATTCTACTATTAATTCATATTAATAATTACCATAAGAGGAAAAAGGGATATTTTTCAAAATGAAAATTAGTGTATTTTTCAAAATATGATATAGTGTTATTCACTGAACAGAGGGAACAAATGTCAAAGTTTAACACAGTTTACAGAATGTTTTAACATAAATTGAAATTTAAATCTGACCAAATTTCACAGTTCTAAGTAAAATGATAGCATTTTAAATCCTTGAAAAGTGGTAAGTGACCCAAAACATTGCTTAGAAAAACAAATTTAACACTACACTAGTCTGAGATGGTTAAGTTATGGTACAGCTTGCCATTGTGTATCATCAAATGGTATATTTTTTTCTTTTGGTCTTGTCATTATATTTTATTTTAGCCATTCTGATAAGTGTGTAGTGATATCTCAGTGTCATTTTAATTGCATTTCCTTGATGTCTAATTATGTCAAATTATATTATTTTGATGTTTAATGCTCTGAGCTTTCTCAGTTCAAGACCATGAAGCCACTTAGGGAAAATACAGTTGCAGAGGCACTCATATACCAACTCTTATTTCGAAATAAGAAGAAACATTACTACCCATTCCAACAAAAAATAGATTTGTTATGCAGCAGGGATTTTATAAATTACCTGACACAACTTATATAGTAAGATGAAATGGGACAGGCGGCTTCTTGCAGCTATATACAACATCATTTTAATTTCAATTTTCAGTATAATTTTTCCAAGGTATACACAGAATATATATTTAATGTAAATTGTGAACATTTTAAACTCTGTATATGGAAATTAATCAATTTTAAGTTTATACCAATCAAAATTAACGGAAGTTTATTTTAAATTAGTTAGCTTTCTCTATATTGCAAGACAGAATAATCAAGAATTGGTAAGAAAAAAATAATCTCTGTAAAATTACTGGGGGTGCATTATAAAGTGTTCGGTAAACGATCAAACTCACAATTTGGATTGAATGGCAAGTGACTTAAATTCTGGAACTCATTGTCAATTTGTTTTTCTTCATTGTGTCTTAAATGTGGAACAACAATGAGGTATTTCAAAGAGGTGAACCACAGATAAATTTCTCTAAGGGTGTGATGAGGGTTACTCAAAAAGGAACTTGACAAGGCTTTTAAAGATATAGACAATCATTATAACATAACGTGACTGATTGTTACCGTGCTCTTAACTGGGCAAACAATTGTTGGCTTCCAAGAAAGACTAACATAGTTGAGATTGTTGTAGCTGCCTTCTAGCACAGGGTCTCATGAAACAGGGATTCTAGCCACTGGCTGTGCAAGGCATGAGGCCTGTTAGTGATTCTATTTTTTCCTCTGCAGAATGGGTCTTTCTATATTCCAGGTCCTTTCTACCCCAATAAATAATGCGGCGATTCTCTCAGTCAGTTGTACTTTTGGTTTAAACAGCCAACTGTCTCTTAAAAGGGACTTTTGTTTAAAGTCCTTTAAAAAAAAAAGTTCTTTCAAAAAATCTTTTTTTTTATTTTATATTTTAATCCCATATGTTTACTCTGATCTTGGAACTTTGTCATTTTGACCTTCTCTGCTGATTAAAATATTCTCTCCAAAATGTCAGTTATTTGCAGGTACTTGCACTGTAGACATTCTTTACATATTTTTTAAAAAATCCATTCACGATTCTTAGTGAAAATCCCGGGAATCTGAAAGACTCCCATTTGCTATTCATCGAACAGTTACTGTCTCCACTATGTGACAGGGTTTCAGAGAACGTGAGCTCAAAAGAGATGTAACCTTTTTTCCACATTCTGCTACCATGATCATTTCTATGTTACTCAGTGGAGCCTTCTTTGTAGAAACATATTATCCAATCTTTTATAAAGCTGAATTTAAATTCTGTCCCTTCATTCCCCGCAAAGCTTAAAAAGCCAAGCAAATTTTGTTCCATTTTTTAAGTACCCATAGATGGCACTTTTTTAATGTTGCTTTTTTGAGTTTTCATTACTCTTTATGTTACTTCTACTTCACAGATAAACAATTGCTAATGACAATGTGAACTTCCTACAAATGTGCAATCAAAATCCCTAGGTACACATTATTGAAGTTCTTCGTTCCCTTTAAACATTATTTCTCTCTTGATATGCATTCTTGTTTTGTATTATATTGCATTATAAAGTTTTTTTTAACAGACTGCATTTTTTAGAGTAGTTTGGGGATCAAAGTAAAATTCCCTTTCCCCACATACACACAGCCTTCCCCATTATCAACATCCTGTACCACGGTGATAATTTTTCACGCTCACTGACCCTACACTGACACATCATTATCACCCCAAAGTCCACAGTTTACATTAGAGTTCACTCTTGGTGGGGCACCAGGGTGGCTCAGTGAGTTAAGGCTTCTGCCTTCGGCTCAGGTCATAATCTCATGGTCCTGGGATCGAGCCCCAGACCAGACTCTCTGCTTGGCAGGGAGCCTGCTTTCCCCCAACCCCTGCTTTCCCTGCCTGCCTCTCTGCCTGCTATGGTGCCTGTCAAATAGATAAATAAAATCTTAAAAAAACCTTTTCTCATAGAGTTTACTCTTGGTATAGTATCTTATGCATTTTGACAACTGTGTAGCGATATATATCTAAAATATCATACATATCATACAGAACATTTTCACTGGCCTAACAATCCTCTGTGCTCTGCCTGTTCATCCTCCTCCTCTCCTAACTGCTACAAACTGCTGACCTTTATAACATTTGCATAGTTCTGCCTTTTCTAGAAGGTCATATAGTTGGAACCTTGCAACATGAAGCTTTTTCAAATTGACTTCTTTCACTTATTATGACGAATTTTAAGTTTGTTCCATGTCTTTTCATTGCTTGGTAGCCATTTCTCTTTATTGCTGAATCATATCCCATTGTTTCAATGGACCACAGATTATCTATCCATTCTCCTCCTGAAGGACATCTTGGTTACTTCCAATTCTTGGCACTTATGGGTAAAGCTGTTACAAACACAGGTTTATATGCAGGATTCTGTGTACACAAAGTTTTTGCTCTTTTGGGTGAGTACCAAGGAGCACGATTGCAGGATCATATGGTAAGAATATGTTTAGTTTTGTAAGAAACTGCCCAACTGTCTTCCAAAGTGGTAGCACCATTTTGGTGTTCTCACCAGAATGAATGAGAGTTTCTCTTGTTCCTCATCGTCAAAAGCATTTTATGTTGTCAGTATTTTGGATTTTAGCCATTCTAATAGATGTGTAGTGATATATCATTGTTTTATTTATTTATTTTTTAAAAAGATTTTATTTATTTATTTACAGAGAGAGATGACAAGAAGACAGAGAGGCAGTCAGAGAGAGAGAGAAAGGGAAGCAGGCTTCTGCTGAGCAGAGAGCCCAACGTGGACATCGATCCCAGGACCCTGAGATCATGACCTGAGCCAAAGGCAGCGGCTTAACTCACGGAGCCATCCAGGCGCCCCTCTTTGTTCTTTTAATTTACAATTCCTTAATTAGACATGCTGTGGATCATCACAGCATCTTTTCATATCATTATTGCCATCTATATATCTTCTTCAGTGAGATGTCTGTTCCAGTCCTGGCCAATTTTTCAATCAGGTCCTTCATTTTCTTGTGTTTGAGTTAATAAATAAATAAATACATAATAATAAATAAATAATTAATTAAAAAATAATGAATAAATGAATGAATTTATTATATATGTTATATGTAGTATATTATATATATTATATATTAAATAATAATTTATTAAAAATAAATTTACTAATGAGGTCAAGAATTCAGAATCACAAATACTTCAGATCTAATAATAACTGCCTTCACTTGATGTTATTCTATAAGATAAATACTACGATCAAGTTTCAATTTTAAATTCTTACAATTTTAGTTTCTTAAATGCTTATGAAAACGCATCATTTGGAGGGATCAGTTTTCATAATTTATCATCCATCAGCCTTTTTTTAAAGATTTTATTTATTTATTGGACACAGAACGAGAGAGAGAGAGAGAGATCACAAGTAAGCAGAGATGCAGGCAAGCAGGGAGGGAAGGAGTCTTCCTTTTGAGCAGAGCCCGATGTGGGGCTGGATCCCAAGACCCAGAGACCATGACTTGAGATGAAGGCAGAGGCTTAACCCACCACCCACGTGATGAGAGAGCCCCTCAGGTGCCCCTCATCCATCAGCCTTAATTGTTTGGAGGAAAATGTTTGGATGAATAATGCCTTAGGGAGCTAATCTCTCTAAAGAATTTTCAAGTCTTTACCCCTTCAAGGTTTTTGTACAGTTCTGATAGCCTCTAAACATCCAGCTGATTTCTACAGTGGCAGGCCTATTAAAACCTGTCCTCAAACCAGGAATAGAGCTTGAAACATACCAGTCAAGTGCAACTTTGAGTCTTTTAAGGAATTTATCAACATTTCTTTGTTTTTGGTTCATATCCGAAATAGTTCCATATTACACTTGCCGAATTTCTCCAGAGCTGACTTTGAAGGAGACATTCAGTTCCAGCTAGTTCCATATTTTGGCAAGAACTATAATTCTATATATAAAAAAAACATATTTTAGAGTGCCTGGGTGGCTCAGTGGGTTAAAATCTCTGCCTTCGACTCAGGTTATGATTCCAGGTTCCTGGGATTGAGTCCCACAGTGGGCTCTCTTCTCAGCAGGGAGCCTGCTTCCATTCCTCTCTCTCTGCCTGCCTCTCTGCCTTCCTGTGATCTCTGTCAAGTAAATAAATAAAATTTTTAAAAAAACATATTTTATACCAGTTATTCATGTTTATTAACTAAGATATCACAATACAAATAATACAAACAGTTGCTCTTTATTAATACCTTCAACCAAGATCAAAAAAATATGTCATATTTAATCCAAAAATTTTATATCATCTGATAGGTCAGATATATATAAAATTACATTTAAAGTTTTAAAAATATCAGCAAATATTTTCATTTAAATTCAAATTTCAAAGAAAATCTACTTTTCCAAACATGACTTTTTATCCTATTTTTTTTAATGTGTTGTAGCCAGATATAGTAAATTAATGACATATATAATATTATAGGGAAATGACACCTTCCGTTCCATTATGAGTAGAGCTTTTAAAATGCTATTTGTCACAACCTGTCATCTTGTCATTATGTAGCATTTAAAAAATATATACTCTTCACTATGAAGTCTTTTAGAAATCTAAAATATGACTTTCTATGGTTTGTGTTTCCATATTCCTTTATTGCCAGTTTGAACAAATCCACATGCTTTGATTCAAAGGTAATAAATTCCGCTTATTTGGAAAAATGATGTTTATTTTTGTTCTCTCACCCTTAGCAGGTGGTTTCATTTTAGCACACTTCAGAGTTATAATTTCATGTTTTTAAAACATTTATTATGATCTACATAGATGAATGAATCTTTTATTTTATTAAATTATTGGCCAAAATATCTGTTATTTTTAAAAATGTATTTCTTTTGAAGGGTTATTTTAGAGCATTCAGAGAGGATCTAGGAGTGTGGTATTATGCAATTTTTAAGTAGGTTTGAAATGGTTATTTATATGACTGTTTCTTTAAGGCTTTTGTCTTATTTTGGTTTTTTTTGTCTTATTTTGTATTATTTTGTCCATTATATGCTATAAAATATTTTGAAAGTAAATTTAAGGTATGTTTTACATAGTTTATTTTTGGAAAAAAAATATTGAAATGACTTATGAAATTCAGTGTACTCTCAACATTAATTTATTCTGAAATTTACCAGTTGTCTACTGTCTATTATATGGCAGATATTACTTCAGACTACACTGGTAAATGAAATACTTGGCTTTGTAGAACTTTTATTTTAATGGGTTAGACAATTAAAAGCTATAAACCTTAATAAAAATTGCATAGTGCATTCAAAAATGATGAGTACAATGGGGAAAAAGAAAAATTAAATCAGGGTGAGAAAAATCAAGGTTGCTAGGCAGGGGATGGGGAGTTAAAATTTTTAATAGGAAGATCAGGGTAGTTACAATGAAGGTAACAATTGAACAAAGGTATGGAAAGGTGATGCATTTGCCCAGAACTATCAGCAATAAGGTCACTCCAGACAAAGGAATTTGCTATCTTGAAGGCCATAAGGTTGGATCGTGCCTGGCATATCTGAGGAATAGCAAGGAGGCCACTGTGAGGGACTGAAGAGTAGCAGGGAAAGAGGTCACAGAGGTTAAATGAGTGGCTAGATCATGTAAAAGCTTAGAAGTCATTGTAAAACTTTGGCTTTTATATTTGGAAACTTACTGTGTGATAGAATTTCTGCTAATAACTGAGAGTTCAAATGTCCATAAAATTTCAAGGATTCTTATTCTAGTAAGACAGAATAAAGAAAAAGAGTTCATATTTTCACATGGTGTAACAAGTGCTCGGAGATCCGAGTGTAGGAAGCTATGGGAGCACAGAAGAAGGCACTAAAATCACACCAATATATTTGATGACTGTGACTATATATAAATTTGTATTTTCTAGATTTTTTATAGTCATGGAATCACACAGTATATACTATTCATTGCCTGGCTTTTCTTTTCTCAGCACCATTACTTTGAGAATCTCCAATTGTTAATAGTTCATTTTGATGTTGAATAGTAATCTCTTTAATGAATAGATCATAATTTGTCTTTGCTCTATTGATGGACATTGATGAACATTTCCACTGTTTTCAATTCTTAAAAATAAAGCTGCTATGAAATTCATATACAAGTCCTTGTACGGACATAGGGTTTGTTTCTCTTGGTTAAATGCCTAGAAGTAAAATGACTATTCGTGTAACTGCAACATATTTTGCATTTAAAAAAATTTTCAAACTATTTTCCAAAGTGGTGGTATCATGATACATGCCCACAACAGTTTAGATTTTTTGTTGCTTCTCAATCTAGCTCAGACGAAGTACAATTAGCCTTTATAATTTTAGCCATTCTAATAGATGTCTCATTATGATTTTAATTTGTAATTCTTTAATGTCTAAATGTTGAGAAATTTTCATGTGCTTATAAGCCATCCATATCCTTTTGGTGACATGTCTCTTCAATAATTTTCTTCACATGTAAAATTGGATACTCTGTTTGATTATTAGTAAGGTTTTTTATTTTTATTCATATTTTAACAATCAGAGTTGATGTCCATTATCAGATATATAATTTGCAAAGCCCTTCTCCATCTTTACGGTTTCTCAATGGAGCTTTGATAGTTGTGTCTTTCAAGAAATATGCTACTTCTTTCCTGGTACACGGAGGTATGACTAGAACATTATCAATGTTGACCTTTGCAAAGAAAATCATGGCTTAAGATATATGTAGTCTGCGGTTGTTGGGAGTGTTCTGTAATATCAAGCATATCTAGTTAGTTGATAATTTTATTCAAGTCTTACATATCTTACCAATTTGATGACCATTTGTCTATATAATCTTAAAATAAAGGTGTTGAAATTTTTTTCCATTTCTCTTCTAAGGTAGAAGTTATGATTTTTGTTCTTAGTTTTTCCCTATATATCCCCAAATCTGTTATTAAGTATTAAAAGTCAAGCATTATTATACTCCCTGATGAATTCATCCTTTTACTCTTCTGTAATTTTGACTTGATCTTTATGTCTGATCATGAAATTTGCTTTAAAATCACTTTTCATTATCTTGATATAACCACCAAAGTTATAGTGTGATTAGTGTAAATGTAGCATATTTTTTCTTTTACTTTATAAAGCACTTCTATATTTAATCCTGGAAAAAAAAAACAGCTTTTTAGCTCTGGAAGCATCTTTCTAAATTATGTTTTCTTTTTTTTTTTTAATGAATCAGTAGCAATTTTTGTTAAGGGACCTAAACTGAAAGTAGGTTTAGAAATTTATTTATTGATTGATTGATTTATTTAGTAAAAGTTTTTATTTTGTTTATTGACAGCGAGAGATAGAGAGTGAGAGAGAGAGAGAGAGTAAGCGCACAAGTGTGGGTAATTACGTGCAAAGTGTGATGAAGAAGCAAGCTCCTTGGGGTGCAAGTAGTCCCATGCAGGGCTGGATTCCTGTACACTGGAATCATGACCTCAGCCAAAGGCAAACATCTGCCTAAACAACTGAGTCATCCAGGCACCCCTAGAAAATTAAAAAAAAAAAAGACCTTTTAAAAACATTTTGTTTGTTTCTTTTTTTTTTTAAATTTTATTCATTTGACAAACAGAGAGACAGGAAGAGGAACTATAAGCAGGGCAGAGGGAAAAAGAGAAGCAGGTTTCCCACTTAGCAGAGAGCCTGATTTGGGGCTCCATCCCAGGACCCTGGGATCATGACCTAAAAAGAAGGGACACTGATGGAGGAAGCCACCCAGTCACCTCTTTTCTTTGTTTTTAATATATGGTAACTGATGGTTCCCAGCCACGAGGAGTATATTACCCATTGATTAAATCTTTGATAACAACCTATTGAAAGAGGTGTGTAAATATATACTTACTCAGATTTATACACTTTGTGTTTTCTTCATAGTTTGGGGCTGGACCCCATGGTCACAGCACTGCTTCCAGTCTTTGCCTTCCCATCTTTTGATACCAGGTATTGGGTCAGCAAAGCAAATTAGTATCAAAATTAATAAGCCCTTGGCACCATATCTCTGGAGCAGGGGTTGCTCTTAGCCAAGGCCCAGAGCAGTTGACCTCCCCTCGCTAGTGCTCTAGCCCCAAGGACTAGGTCCCTGCCACCAGAACTCAGTCTTACATGTTATGCTAAGCAGACAAAACCAAAACAGGAAAGCTCCGAAAGCTTTCACTGGCATGCCTCATCTCCCACTCCCTCGACGTCCAGGCAGTACCAGATGCCAGGGAGGGGTCTTGGTCCAACATATGGGAGGGAAGGAAGTAGCCACGAGCAAGTACCTGCCTCTCTGTGCCTTTCTTTCCTGAGCAGGTTGTAAGGAGGTGGAAGAGGAAGGGGAAGAGAGGTGAACTTCAAAGTGTGAAGGCCTCAGGTAGGCAGCTGGCTCCTGCCAGTAGGAAAGGGACAAAGGAGGAGGCAGTGAGTCTTGCAGGGAGGGTGGGGGATAAGGGTTACAGCTTATGACGGAATCTGGACAGGAGTAATAGGGATACTAGTCATTTGAGTGCACCATTGGCAAGCTGGGCTGAGTGTCAGGGAAGATAGGCCTCCCTGGGCAACGGCACATGAGAGAAGGTGCAATTCTTCTCTGAGGAGCAGGTGGAGCTTCGGTTGTTGGGAAAGCATAGACAGTATTGTTCCAGGGCCAAGGACAGGTCCGGGTACTCCTGGTTGGAGGTCAAGGCCACAGTATGATCCAGGTTTTCTACCACCAGCTTGAAGGTACCACATGCCAGGCACCCCTCATTATTGTGTATACTCTCTGGTGCACTTATTGGCTTATCCATCAAATGACTCCTTCAGCAGCGTGAAAACCACCTCCACAGGCACTCCCAGGCAATGAATTTTATATACTGTGTGATTCCATGACTATAAAAAATCTAGAAAATACAAATTTATATATAGTCACAGTCATCAAATATATTGGTGTGATTTTAGTGCCTTCTTCTGTGCTCCCATAGCTTCCTACACTCGGATCTCTGAGCACTTGTTACACCATGTGAAAATATGAACTCTTTTTCTTTATTCTGTCTTACTAGAATAAGAATCCTTGAAATTTTATGGACATTTGAACTCTCAGTTATTAGCAGAAATTCTATCACACAGTAAGTTTCCAAATATAAAAGCCAAAGTTTTACAATGACTTCTAAGCTTTTACATGATCTAGCCACTCATTTAACCTCTGTGACCTCTTTCCCTGCTACTCTTCAGTCCCTCACAGTGGCCTCCTTGCTATTCCTCAGATATGCCAGGCACGATCCAACCTTATGGCCTTCAAGATAGCCAATTCCTTTGTCTGGAGTGACCTTATTGCTGATAGTTCTGGGCAAATGCATCACCTTTCCATACCTTTGTTCAATTGTTAGCTTCATTGTAACTACCCTGATCTTCCTATTAAAAATTTTAACTCCCCATCCCCTGCCTAGCAACCTTGATTTTTCTCACCCTGATTTAATTTTTCTTTTTCCCCATTGTACTCATCATTTTTGAATGCACTATGCAATTTTTATTAAGGTTTATAGCTTTTAATTGTCTCACCCATTAAAATAAAAGTTCTACAAAGCCAAGTATTTCATTTACCAGTGTAGTCTGAAGTAATATCTGCCATATAATAGACAGTAGACAAGTGGTAAATTTCAGAATAAATTAATGTTGAGAGTATACTGAATTTCATAAGTCATTTCAATATTTTTTTCCAAAAATGAACTATGTAAAACATACCTTAAATTTACTTTCAAAATATTTTATAGCATATAATGGACAAAATAAGACAAAAAAAAACCCAAAATAAGACAAAAGCCTTAAAGAAACAATCATATAAATAACCATTTCAAACCTACTTAAAAATTGCATAATACCACACTCCTAGATCCTCTCTGAATGCTCTAAAATAACCCTTCAAAAGAAATACATTTTTAAAAATAACAGATTTTTTGGCCAATAATTTAATAAAATAAAAGATTCATTCATCTCTGTAGATCATAATAAATGTTTTAAAAACATGAAATTATAACTCTGAAGTGTGCTAAAATGAAACCACCTGCTAAGGGTGAGAGAACAAAAATGAACATCATTTTTCCAAATAAGAGGAATTTATTACCTTTGAATCAAAGCATGTGGATTTGTTCAAACTGGCAATAAAGGAATATGGAAACACAAACCATAGAAAGTCATATTTTAGACTTCTAAAACACTTCATAGTGAAGAGTATATATTTTTTAAATGCTACATAATGTCAAGATGACAGGTTGTGACAAATAGCATTTTAAAAGTTCTACTCATAATGGAACGGAAGGTGTCATTTCCCTATAATTTTATATATGTCATTAATTTACTATATCTGGATACAACACATTACCAAACAGATGTTCATCAAAGACTAAATCATTTTTAATGGAACATAATAATTTGAACCTACATCTATTAATCATTTTTTTCAATCTAACATTTATAGTCTCGCTAAACAATTTATCAGTTGTCGACAAAAAAAAATACGATAAAAAGTCGTGTTTGGAAAAGTAGATTTTCTTTGAAATTTGAATTTAAATGAAAATATTTGCTGATATTTTTAAAACTTTAAATGTAATTTTATATATATCTGACCTATCACATGATATAAAATTTTTGGATTAAATATGACATATTTTTTTGATCTTGGTTGAAGGTATTAATAAAGAGCAACTGTTTGTATTATTTGTATTGTGATATCTTAGTTAATAAACATGAATAACTGGTATAAAATATGTTTTTTAAAAATTTTATTTATTTACTTGACAGAGATCACAGGAAGGCAGAGAGGCAGGCAGAGAGAGAGGAATGGAAGCAGGCTCCCTGCTGAGAAGAGAGCCCACTGTGGGACTCAATCCCAGGAACCTGAAATCATAACCTGAGTCGAAGGCAGAGATTTTAACTTACTGAGCCACCCAGGCACCCTACAATAAGTTTTTTTTTTATATATAGAATTATAGTTCTTGCCAAAATATGGAACTAGCTGGAACTGAATGCCTCCTTCAAAGTCAGCTCTGGAGAAATTAGGCAAGTGTAATATGGAACTATTTCGGATATGAACCAAAAACAAAGAAATGTTGATAAATTCCTTAAAAGACTCAAAGTTGCTCTTGACTGGTATGTTTCAAGCTCTATTCCTGGTTTGAGGACAGGTTTTAATAGGCCTGCCACTGTAGAAATCAGCTGGATGTTTAGAGGCTATCAGAACTGTACAAAAACCTTGAAGGGGTAAAGACTTGAAAATTCTTTAGAGAGATTAGCTCCCTAAGGCATTATTCATCCAAACATTTTCCTCCAAACAATTAAGGCTGATGGATGAGGGGCACCTCAGGGGCTCTCTCATCACGTGGGTGGTGGGTTAAGCCTCTGCCTTCATCTCAAGTCATGGTCTCTGGGTCTTGGGATCCAGCCCCACATCGGGCTCTGCTCAAAAGGAAGACTGCTTCCCTACCGCTTGCCTGCCTCTCTGCTTACTTGTGATCTCTCTCTCTCTCTCTGTGTCCAATAAATAAATATAATCTTTAAAAAAAGGCTGATGGGGGCGCCTGGGTGGCTCAGTGGGTTAAGCCACTGCCTTCGGTTCAGGTCATGATCTCAGGGTCCTGGGATAGAGCCCCGCATCGGGCTGTCTGCTCAGCAGGGAGCCTGCTTCCCTCTCTCTCTCTGCCTGCCTCTCCATCTACTTGTGATTTCTCTCTGTCAAATAAATAAATAAAATCTTAAAAAAAAAAAAAAGGCTGATGGATCCTAAATTATGAAAACTGCTCCCTCCAAATGATGCTTCTTCATAAGCATTGAAGAATTTAAAATTGTAAGAATTTAAAATTAAAACTTAATCATAGGATTTATGTTACAGAATAACATCAAGTGAAGGCAGTAATTATTAGATCTGAAGTATTTGTGATTCTGAATTCTTGGCCTCATTAGTAAATTTATTTTTAATAAATTATTATTTAATATATAATAATATATATATTATATATAACATATATAACATATATAATAAATTCATTCGTTCATTTATTATTTATTTATTTATTTATTATTTATTATTATTATTTATTCATTTATTAACTCAAACACAAGAAAATGAAGGACCTGATTGAAAAATTGGCAAGGACTGGAACAGACACGTCACTGAAGAAGATATTGAGATGGCAATAATGATATGAAAAGATGCTGTGATGATCCATAGCATGCCTAATTAAGGAATTGTAAATTAAAAGAACAATGAGGGGCACCTGGATGGCTCAGTGGGTTAAGCTGCTACCTTTGGCTCAGGTCATGATCTCAGGGTCCTGGGATCGAGGTCCACGTTGGGCTCTCTGCTCAGCAGAAGCCTGCTTCCCTTTCTCTCTCTCTCTGACTGCCTCTACGTCTTCTTGTGATCTCTCTCTGTCAAATAAATAAATAAAATCTTTTAAAAAATAAATAAATAAATAAATAAAACAATGTTATATCACTACACATCTATTAGAATGGCTAAATTCCAAATTACTGACAACATAAAATGCTTTGACGATGAAGAACAAGAGAAACTCTCATTCATTCTGGTGAGAACACCAAAATGGTGCTACCACTTTGGAAGACAGTTGGGCAGGTTCTTACAAAACTAAACATATTCTTACCATATGATCCAGCAGTTACGCTCCTTGGTACTCACCCAAAAGAGCAAAAACATTGTGTACACAGAATCCTGCATATAAACCTATGTTTGTAACAGCTTTACCCATAAGTGCCAAGAGTTGGTTGTAAACAAGATGTCCTTCAGGAGGAGAATGGATAAACTGTGGTCCATTGAAACAATGGGATATGATTCAGCGATAAAGAGAAATGGCTATCAAGCAATGAAAAGACATGGAACAAACTTAAAATTCGTCATAATAAGTGATAGAAGTCAATTTGAAAAAGCTTCATGTTGCAAGCTTCCTACTATATGACCTTCTAGAAAAGGCGGAACTATGCAAATGGTATAAAGGTCAGCGGTTTGTAGCAGTTAGGAGAGGAGGAGGATGAACAGGCAGAGCACAGAGGATTGTTAGGCCAGTGAAAATGTTCTGTATGATATGTATGATATTTTAGATATATATCGCTACACAGTTGTCAAAATGCATAAGATACTATACAAAGAGTGAACTCTTTGAGAAAAGGTTTTTTTAAGATTTTATTTATTTATTTGACAGGCATCAAAGCAGGCAGAGAGGCAGGCGGGGATAGCAGGGGTTGGGGGAAAGCAGGCTCCCTGCCAAGCAGAGAGTCTGGTCTGGGGCTCGATCCCAGGACCATGAGATTATGACCTGAGCCGAACGCAGAAGCCTTAACCCACTGAGCCACCCTGGTGCCCCACCAAGAGTAAACTCTAATGTAAACTGTGGACTTTGGGGTGATAATGATGTGTCAGTGTAGGGTCAGTGAGCGTGAAATATTATCACCGTGGTACAGGATGTTGATAATGGGGAAGGCTGTGTGTATGTGGGGAAAGGGAATTTTACTTTGATCCCCAAACTACTCTAAAAAATGCAGTCTGTTAAAAAAAAACTTTATAATGCAATATAATACAAAACAAGAATGCATATCAAGAGAGAAATAATGTTTAAAGGGAACGAAGAACTTCAGTAATGTGTACCTAGGGATTTTGATTGCGCATTTGTAGGAAGTTCACATTGTCATTAGCAATTGTTTTTCTGTGAAGTAGAAGTAACATAAAGAGTGATCAAAACTCAAAAACGCAACATTAAAAAAGTGCCATCTATGGGCTCTTAAAAAATGGAACAAAATTTGCTTGGCTTTTTAAGCTTTGTGGGTAATGAAGGGACAGAATTTAAATTCAGCTTTATAAAAGATTGGATAATATGTTTCTACAAAGAAGGCTCCTCTGAGTAACATAGAAATGAACATGGTAGCAGAAAGTGAAAAAAGGTTACATCTCTTGTGAGCTCACATTCTCTGAAACCCTGTCACATAGTGGAGACAGTAACTGTTCGATGAATAGCAAATGGTAGTCTTTCAGATTCCCGGGATTTTCACTAAGAATCCTGAATGGATTTTTTAAAAAATATGTAAAGCATGTCTACAGTGCAAGTACCTGCAAATAACTGGCATATTGGAGAGAATATTTTAATCAGCAGGAAGGTCAAAATGACAAAGTTCCAGGATCAGAGTAAACATATGGGATTAAAATATAAAATTAAAAAAAAATTTTTTTTTGAAAGAACTTTTTTTTAAAAGACTTGAGAAAAGTCCCTTTTAAGAGAGAGTTGGCTGTTTAAACCAAAAGTACAACTCACTGAGATATCGCCACATTAATTATTGGGGTAGATAGGACCTGGAATGTAGAAAAACCCATTCTGCAGAGGAAAAAATAGAATCACTAACAGGCCTCATGCCTTTCACAGCCAGTGGCTAGAATCCCTGCCTCATGAGACCATTTTAAAAGCTGTACTCATAATGGAACGGAAGGTGTCATTTCCCTATAATTTTATATATGTCATTAATTTGCTGCAAAGCCCAGGAGCACTTGGAGCAGAAACTGGGACCAAAGAGTGAGCACCCTGTTTGACAAGGGGGAGGAGCCACCTCTTCTTCAGATGCAGGGGGAGCCCTGGCGTGCTGACTCCTCCCTTCTTCCTTTCCCCTTTCCTCCCTCCCTCCCTCTTCCCTTCCCCTCTCTCCTGCCCTGGTGGTGCCCTTTCCCAATGCCCACTTCATCCCTTTTCTTTTCTTACATGCCTGTCTTCTAGAGTTTCTTCTCTCCTCCCAATTACTTCCCTTCCTCTGAATCTCCTCTTTGGTCCCTTTCTCCCTGCTCTCTGCTCCTCCTCCCCTTCCCTGGCCCCTGTTCAGCTCCATCCAGACTGCAGGCAGAGCTGGACTAACATGCTCACTCGCTAGCTCAGCCACCCTCCAGAGAAGTCACTCTTCGGTGGCCACCTTCCTGACCACCTGGTCCTTTCTCCACTTATTCAGCTATTGCTCTGAAGTCTGAGGTGGACAGAGCGGGGCTGCCGCAGAATCAGGCCAGAGGAGAAACCAAACCATGTGTCCACACTGTCCCCCAGTACTGCTGCTCTGAGAGCTTTTGGAGTCCTCAACAGGGTTAGGATTTAGGGGCTTCTTCAGAACCGGGAGTGAAAACAGCCATAGGTTAAAAGAAAAGCTATGGTCCCCACACAAAAATAATAATCACAAATGAAAACTAAGTTAATTCTGAAGTCCCAAAGTCAAAGAATTGCCTTGAATCTGTCACTAGAAAGCACCCAAGGCCTCACTCTCTGGGTTCTGGGTGCCCTGGGAATGGCAGGAGTCTCTGACCCCCTTCCCTCTTCATTCACTCCCAAAGAATGTCCTCTGAGGTGGTCTTCAAACTTCCTCTTAGAAACTGTCTCTGGGAACTGTAGGCCCTCGGCTGCTGGGACAAATGAGGGTGATATCAGGACCTGATGGGCAACTTTACCAGGAGACTGTGGCTTCTGTATGCAGTCCTCAGGTCCCATGGTCTGGGTGAGATCAGGGTCTTTCAGTGGAGGAGGACAGATGAGATTTCAGATTTTGAGTTGATTCTGGGATGATTAGTGCTTTGGAGGGCATTGGGTGAAGGTATTTTGCACACGGGAAGGACACGAATTTGGGGAGCCAGAGAGTGGACTGTTAAGAGCTTACCTGCATTTCCCCCAGAAACCTTGCTGCTGTCCTTATCTCTAGTACCACAGAACGTAACCTTATTTGGAACTAGAGTCCTTACAAATGCAATCACATTACAGCGAGGTCCTTAGAGTGGGCCCTAATCTCCTGTAACTGACCTCCTTATGTAAAGGGAAAATCTGGACAGAGAGATGCCCCTACTGTCAGTGGTGGGCAGTGCATGAACTTCTAGAACCCTGACAGTAGTGGAAAACACACACAGGCGGGGCACTAGGTAAATGGGAGCTCTAGTGGAATTTCAGATGAAGATGCTGTGGACCTCGGCTTCCCAGGTCACAGTGACGTTAGGATTTCAAATTCAAGTCAGAGAAGAAAGAAACATCTGGACTCGGTCCTCAGGTACACGCAGTATTCTGAACTGAGGCTAGAACCAGAGACCATTCTAATGAAAGGCCTCCACAGGTGGGCTCTCACAGGTGGGCTCCGACTTAGTTTCCTGTATATTCATTCATGAAATCGCTCTGCGGGTCAACAAGCAGAACAAAACCATTGAATAAAAGTGACAGTGAGGAGAGGAAAGGGACGCCCAAAGGCATGTGAATGTGGAGAGAGGAAGAGCCAGGGTGGAAAAACCGAGAATCCCTCCCTGCGCTCCTTGCTGCCAGGGAGGTCTGAGGGACTAGTTTCCACCTGGGATCTCAAGTCCAGAACAAAAGTGTCGGGGCCACGGCAGGGGATGAGGGAAGGGGGTCCTCGGCACCCGCGCGTGGGGGTGCCAAACGATGGGGGCCATTGCGCTCCCTGGCGGGGGGCACCGCGCCTGGCTCAGTCCCCAGCCTGACCCCGTGTGGTCTCGTTTGCGGTGCGTCGTCCGGGGTGGTCCCGCTGCCCCGGGGGTCGCGGGAGGCTGGGTCCCGACAACCCCGCGAGCTAACCGCCCGCGCTTTCTGCTCCAGATGAGGGCTCGGCGCGGTGTCACTTTACCTGCTCACAGAGGGTCGTCCAGAGAAGCCATGGGGCGGGACGGGGCAGCGGGCCAAGGGAGCCAGACAGCCCGGCCTCAGGGGCTGGGCTGGAGCGCAGGAGTGCAGGGGCGGCGAGTCAGGGGGTTCTGCAGTGCCGACTGGGCCGTAGCACAGCACCGGGCGCTTTGCGCCCCTCCTCCGCTAGCCCCTCCACCTCCTCTCAGACTCTTCTCCGCGTCCTGCAGGAGCTCACTTCCGGATTCCGCAATTAGCAAAGCCCCTTCTCCTGGCCGCCCCCGCCCCCGCTCCCCTCCCCCCTCCCCCCCCGTCCTGAGGCGCGGGCCGGGAATGGGCGCAGGCGAAGCCTGGGGGGCCTGCGAGCATGGCCCGAGCCGGCGCTGAGCGGCCTCCTAGCCTGGCTCCCCGAGCCTGTGTCCGCCCGCTGCCTGGCTGCAAAAAGATCATCAGCCTTGAAAATATTTTTTGGATTTTATTCAAGGCTATTAACACACAATTTCACTATTTCACTTTGTTAAATATAGTGCTAAACGTTCAAACAAAACGTGTCTTTTTTTTTTCACTACCACATCCTCCATCTACTGACTGGATTCTCTCCCCAACTAGCACGTATATACCATTGTCTATCTTTAGGATAAGTAAGGGTCATCCTTTGTCTTTATTCTATTCCTTGTATGCTTCTGAACTTGCTGAATTTTAATAGAGTCACACCATAAGCATCACATATTTGATTCCCCTTTCAATAGTAAACAGTGCACAAGAGCATACCTTCAAAGCTATCAATATACTTACTCTGATATATTATTTTTGTATTTTTGTAAATTAAAATAATGAAATTATAGAACAAGAGTTTTGGGTGGTAGGTGTTGTAAGTTTTACCCAAACTGACTTTTGTCAAACTCATTTTTGTCATCATATATGTCAAGTAGTTTTCTCAGGTTTATTTTTAGAATATCCTTGTATAATAAATATTTACACTGATATCTAGTATAAAAATCTTGCAATTTATTTTAGAAACATTAAGATATTGAAAATCAATCTATTTCTTTAATTCATTAAAGACATTTTTGGCTTGTTTCCAGTACTTTCTTACTGGTTAAAAAATGAATTTGAAGTAGTCTGAATTTTATTATTATATGGCACTTTCCCTTTGATGAATACAAAGACGATATTCTCTATTAGCTATCTGAGAAGAATTCATTTTCTTAATTTTATTTATTTGTAAGAGAGAGAGAGCACAAGCAGAGGGAGCAGCAGGGTGAGGGAGAAGCAAACTCCCGGCTAAGCAGGGAATCTGTTGCAGAACTGAGTCCCAGGACCCTAAGATCATGACCTGAGCTAAAGGCTCAGGTGTTTAACTGACTGAGCCACCCAGGTGTCCCAATCTGAGAAGAGTTCTGTATGTTATTCCTATTCATATGAAGTTTAAAGTCTAGGTAATTAACTTAATATTTTAGTGGCTATTACATAGATAGCACTCTGTTCCAGGCAGAGAGTAAGAAAGAAATATTAAATCAACCATATTCTATGCATTCTAAATGAAAATAATTAATCAATCATAATAAATCCTTCTATTTATGGAATATCAACTTATAAGGTTTCCTCCATATGAACAATGCCAAATACCAGAATAAAGGGTCATCTAATACAAATAAAGGATAGAATTAAAGAATTCTGCTAAGCCATTTAATTTTGAAAAATGGTGCTATATTGTTGCTAGTTGTGGTTTTCAGTTACATAATATCTGATAAGTGTAGAAGTAACGTGAGTGTTACGTGAGATGAGAAATGGTATATAATTAAGATACTTTTAAAAGTACAGATAAATACAAATTTGTAAACATAGCATTACGGAGGAATAAAAATAAATGATAGCTACACACTCTAAAGTGAATAAATCTTGGAAAGTTAATAGAGAAGTAAAACAAGGACAGTGGAAAATAAGGTACATTTTTATGAAGTTCAAACAAATTCTGTGAAACCATAGATGGACTTAAAGATACTATTATGTATCAAATATTGTAAAAATTAAGCAAGGAAATAGCAAACATAAAATAACCAAAGCATACAAACTTGGGTAGATACAATAGGTGTGATCATGTTCTACTTCATAAAGAGATGAGTTAATAGATAAATAGAAGTAACTAGACTTTTTAGAAGTTAATAAAACTTTGCCTGTTATTTCTTAGTAATATAAAATATATGGTTTTCTAACAAAAACGCTTATCTTAAAAATATTTAAAAATAAATTTCAGGCTATATTTACTTTTCCACTGAAAGAAAAGCTGGTTGTTGTAGTTGTAGTTGTTTGTTTGTTTTAGTCTCCTCCTAGTTTTTATTATTATAATGTGGAATAAGGAATGTTAGATTGAAAAGTGAATTATTTCATTGAAATATCATTACTTGATTCACCTCCTGGTACAGCAGATGGAACTCCTGAAAGCATGCCCTTTTGCCTTACAGAAGAGTAACAGTTTTGCTTACTTCTGAAACATGCTTGGTGGTGGCCCTAAATAGTGACACCATAGTAAACATTTTGAATATTTGCAATTAATTTTTATAGTCATAGGGCTCCAAAAGGCACTGCTGGTATCTTAGCAGGTATTTCAATAAAGCTAAAAGTTGCCTGACTGTTTAAAAATATTAACAAGGCACAAAACATGGCAGAAGTATTGTCCTCAGATATTATTTTTTTCCATATGCTCCTGATTCCAGAAATGACAAGTTTTTTTAATTTTTTGTTATAAAAGATTTTATTTATTTATTTGACAGAGATCACAAGTAGGCAGGGTCAGGCAGAGAGAGAGGAGGAAGCACGCTCCCTTCTGAGCTGAGAGCCTGATGTGGGACTGGATCCAAGGAACCTGGGATCATGACCTGAGCCGAAGGCAGAGACTTTAACCCACTGAGCCACCCAGGTGCTCCCATTGCAAGTTATTTTTTTTAAAAGACTTTATTTATTTATTTGACAGAGAGAGATTACAAGTAGGCAGAGAGGCAGGCAGAGATAGAGAGGAGGTAGCAGGCTCCCCAATGAGCAGAGAGCCCGATGTGGGGCTCCATCCCAGGACCCTGAGGTCATGACCTGAGCTGAAGGCAGCGGCTTAACCCACTGAACCACCCAGGCGCCCGACAAGTTATTTTTGATAGATATATATACAATGCATTTTCCAGTTATAAGAAAAATGGTTCTGCTATTTTTAAGGTTTTTAAAAAATTACATAATTTTTTAAATTAAAATTTTATTTTTTTGTGTTTTACATTTCTTTTCTTTTTTTTTTAAAGATTTTATTTATTTATTTGACAGACAGAGATCACAAGCAGGTAGAGAGAGAGAGAGAGAGAGAGAGAGAGAAGCAGGCTTCTTGCGGAGCAGAGAGCCCGATGCAGGGCTCCATCCCAGGACCCTGAGATCATGACCCGAGCCAAAGGCAGCAGCCCGAACCACTGAGCCACCCAGGTGCCCCAATGTTTTACTTTTCAATATACTACTTAAAATATAAAACCTATTCCATTTTGTAAGAAGTTTACCATTTATAAAATGGTAATATTCTCATTTTGTCTTCCTCTCTCATTGCTTTATTTTGAATAAAAAATTCCACAATAAACATAACGGATGCTTTCCTTTTGATGGTCCCTCTGTTGGTCATATAGGATATGAGCCATGACAATTAGTTTAACAAAATTTATTGATGTTTGTTGATATGTTTTATCATAACTAATTTTCCCTCCCTTATCTAGATTCCCCAGCTTTCAGACAGGTGGACACTTAGATCCTTGAAGTCTCATTTTGCCTAGGGATTTGCAATAGGTTCTGCCAGAGGCACCACTGTGACAACTGATGTCCATGGTCTATCTCCTGCTAAGCTCAAGAGGTCACTGGTTTCCAAGCTTATCTATACAATTAATGCATTCCAGCAAGTTCTTTTTTTTTTAATATTAACAAACTTATTTTAAAGTTTATATGGAGAAGCAAAGACTCACTATAGTCAACATAGTGTTGAAGGAGAACAAAGACTGAGGACTGCCTTGAAAGTTTACCATAATGATGGGGCACCTGGGTGGCTCAGTGGGTTAAGCCTCTGCCTTCGGCTCAGGTCAGGATCCCAGGGGCCTGGGATCGAGTCCCACATTGGGCTCTCTGCTCAGCAGGAAGCCTGCTTCTCCTCATCTCTCTCTCTGTCTCTCTGCCTATTTGTGATCTCTCTCTCTGTCAAATAAATAAATAAATTCTTAAAAAAAAGTATACCCTAACGATAATTGTAAGCAAGATATTGTAATACCACAGAAAGACTAGATTAAAGGAACGGAATATATATTACCAATTATATTTTACATTTAATAGAAGAGCAAAAGCAATACAAGCGAGCAAAATACAATCTTTTAAACAATGGTTCTGGAGTAATGGTGAAGCTAAATGTAAAAATATAAAATAATAAAATAAAATAAATCCAGGCAGATATCATACCCTCTTCACAAATATTAACTCAGATTGGATTATAAACCTAAACATGAAACATGTAGAAGGTAATATAGAAGAAAATTTAAATGACCTTGGTTTTGGAAATAACTTTAGCTACAAAAGCACAAGCACTGAATTTAAAAATGTCTACTCTGTGAAACACAATGCCCAGAGTATGAAAAGGCAAAGCACAGACTATGAGAAAAAATTTGCAAAATACACATCTGGCTAAGGACTGTTAATCAAAAATACACAAAGACCCCTTAAAACTCAACAATGGGGGAAATACCTGATTAAAAATGTGCCAAAGACCTTAGCAGATACCTCACAAAAGAAAATATTACAGATGGCAAATAAGCATATAAAAATATGCTTACATCATATGTCATCAGGAAAATGCAAATTAAAACAAAAAAGAGACACCAGTACATACCCAGAATCCAGAACACTGACAACAGAACACAAAATGTTGGTGAGGATGTGGAGCAACAGGAATGTTCTTCCATGCCTATTGAGAATAAAGAGTGGAAAACAACTTGGCAGTTTCTTACAAAACTAAACATATTCTTTTTTTTTTTAAAGATTTGATTTATTTATTTGACAGAGAGAGATCACAAGTAGGCAGAGAGGCAGGCAGAGAGAGGAGGAAGCAGGCTCCCCGCTGAGCAGAGAGCCCAAAGTGGGGCTTGATCCCAGGACCCTGGGATCATGACATGAGCCTAAGGCAGAGGCTTTAACCCACTGAGCCACCCAGGCGCCCCAAAACTAAACATATTCTTGCCAGATGATTCAGCAGTAGCAGTTCTTGGTATTTATCCAAAGAAGATGAAATCTATACCCACAAAGATGTCTATAGTAGTTTTATTCATTACTGACAAAAGCTTGGAAGCAACCAAGATATCCTTCCATAGGTGAAAGATCAAATAAAGTGTAGTACATGCAAACAATGGAATATTATTTAATGCTAAAGAAATGAATTACCAAGCCATGAAAAGATATGGATATAAATATTTAATAAATATTTGATCTTAGGCTTCTACCAGTCTATCAATAGGATTAGTATATTTTAACAGTGAATGCTCAGCATTCACGAATTTACCTAATAAAATATTTTGGGTTCAATATTTTAAATACTTCAACCTCTATGATTATATTCCTAATAATTTTGAATTGGGGTAAATAAACCTTAATTTTTTGTAACTTGTTTCTTATTGCAAAAGAGCTCAATGAAATTTTAGAATATAAAAATTTACAAAAAAAATTTAGTTTACTATTCCCAAATAATTTAAAACTTTACCTTATATTCAAATACATATATTTTTCTAAATTGATTTATATGCTACTAAAACCAAAAACTTTTAGTTATACTAGATGTCATATCATGCAATCAATGCCAGAAAGCCATCTGGCGATGACTTGTCTTAAATAGAGTTAAGATGGGTGTTATTACAATGCAAGATGGAAACAAAGATAGTATAACAATTGAGTGTTACATAACTTTTCTGTTTGGATCAAGTTACTAATCTACAAAAGGCTTTTATCGGTGACAGACTTGGGAATTTATCAAAACTTTTAAACGAGCATGTGCGACTCATTCCTAGAAAACAACCCAATCAATAACACTTTATTTAGATTAAATCATGACTATTTCTCCATTTGAATAAAAAAGGTAGCAACCCCAATAAGTTTATTGAACATGAAAAGTTGAAATGCTATAATGCTCCTAAGGAATTAAATGATCCAGTCATGAATTACAAAAAAAAGGATATAAATTACCAAAGTGTTTGTATAATTGGAATGTACAACTGTCCATTATCGTTCAATAGTGTAGGCTTGTACAAGAACTCTATAAAAGAACTCCACTTCTAAAGCGTGGAAAATATGTTCCCTTTCCCCCTATATACAACTATGAAGCCATTCATTTAGCTTTTAAAAATCCACTTAATACAGGCTTTTTACTCATTTGAACAGGCAGCAGGGCTCTATTCTTATTGCTTACATCTGAAGGATAGACGTCTAGCGTAAGAGCTAAAGCCCATAAAGGAGCCCAATAATAACAACAAAATACAGTTTAGTGATCCCTTACAATCTTCCAGCTACCTTTCTGAGAATACTTCAATTAATCAAACATATAAAATACCTGACCACAAAGAGCTTACATTCTTTTGAAATATAATAGTGAAATAAACCAATAATAGAGGGGCACCTCGGTGGCTCAGACCATTGAGTGACTGCCTTTGGCTTGGGTCATGATCTCAGGGTCCTGGGATGTAACTCCCCGCAGGCTTTCTAGGCAGTGGGGTGTTTCTTCTTCCTCTGTGCCCCCTCCCAATTCTCTCTGTCTCCAATAAGAAAATAAACCAGTAATAGAATAATGATGGATGGTTGATGGTGATAAGTGTTACAAAGAAATACAAGAAAGGAAAAACCATTAGAGAATGCTGGGATGAAAGTTAATTTTATTTTGGGTTGGGTACTTATATCTCATTTATGAGATGTTATTTGCACAAAGACCCAGGAAGTGAAGGAGGGTGTTATACAAATATTAAAGGAAAAGATTGCTCTAGGCAGAGCAAGTAAGTATATAGACTTTGTGTGAACAGCTGGTCTGTTACTTTTGAGGAAAAGCAAGGAGGCCAATGAGGAGTTCACAGTGGTGGAGAGAGGAAGAACGTATTGATGCATGACCTTCTAGTACATTGAAACGCCTTCAGTTTTTATTTAATATGAAAGGGGAAGATACCAAAAGACTTCCAACAGCAGAATAAAATCATCTGACTTGATTTTTAGGTTAAGTTGCTGTACCAAAATAAATTTGCAGGGAGAAAGGAGTGCAGCATGTGTGGAAGTGGGGTTATCAATCAAGTCAATAATTCAGGAACATATGATGGTGTTTTTAGCATGCTGGGTATTAATAGAAGTGGTGAGTTATGGTTTTTATTTTGTATATATTTTGATGTTGAATATTCTGGTGAACAGGATGGAGTATGTGCAGGACAGACAATATCAACATTTATTTTACCTGCACAAACAGAAGGGTGGAGTCTTCATTCCCTGATATGGAGAGAACTCTGAGTTCAAATGTTCTTTATGATTAAATGGCATAGTGATGATGAGGATTTATTCAGACAGTGAAAGAGAACAGTAAGCATAGTGTTAAGCGGTAAGATTATAATACATTTGAACATCAAAAAACGTTGTGTTGGATCATCTGTTTATGTGAGTAAATAAATAAATAAAGCTTCCTGGGGTTCTGATAGAGGTAAAGAAGACTACTATATGATCCAAAGGGGCACGTGCACCAAATGTTTATAGCAGCAATATCCAGAATAGCCAAACTATGGGAAGAACCTAGATGTCCATCAACAAATGAATGGTATACATATATATACATATATATATATATATATATATATATATATATATATACATATATATATACACGATGGAATACTATGCAGCCATCAAAAGAAATGAAATCTTGCCATTTGTGATGACGTGGATGGAACTAGAGGGTATTAAGCTTAGCAAAATAAGTCAACCAGAGAAAGACACTATCATATGATCTCCCTGATATGAGGAAATGGAGGTGCAATATGGGGGACAGGAAAACAGTAAATGAAACAAGATGGGATCGAGAGGGAGACAAACCGTAAGAGACTCTTAATCTCACAAAACAAACTGAGAGTTGCCGGGGGGGTGGGGAGGGTAGGGAGAGGGTGTTGGGGTTATGAACATTGGGGAGGGTATGTGCTGTGGTGAGTGCTGTGAAGTGTGTAAACCTGGCGATTCACAGACCTGTACCCCTGGGGCTAATAATACATTATATGTTAATTAAGAAAAGAAGAAGAAGAAGAAGACTACTATATATCACATGCTATGGTTTTCAGCAAAGGGTGTGTAATCAGGCATATTTTATTAAAGTAACAAAGTAAAATGATGTTCGAAAATTGGAATAACAGAAAACATAAAAATCAGAGATTTTAAAAAGAGATATGGGACAGTGTAGAGAATATAGTCAATGATATTATAATAGTGTTATATGGTGACAGATGGTGGCTATGTTTGTAGTGATCATAGAATAATGTATGGAGATATTGAAAACCTGAAACCAATGTAACACTGAATATCAACTATACTCAAATAAAAGAATAGTAAAAAAAAAACATTTTAATTTAAAAAGATAAAAAGAGGGACAAGAATTTGAAAAGTGAATTTCAAAAAGAGTAAAGATGAGGCTAAGACGTACTCTGAACCTTGAGGAAAACACCATTTTGAACACTCTTCCCATTTTGAGAAAACTCAAATAAATCAATACCATAAAAGAACCCATTTTAACTGAGAGATGTAATGAATGCTCAAGAAATAATTTTATGACAGGATAATTCTTCCCTATGAAACAGCATACAGAAACCAGGAAACACCTGGAAGCAAAATCAACTATTCTGAAAATAAGAATTAGGAAAAAGATAAATGATGAAAGATAAGAAAATTAGACCTGCGACAGAGACCTAGTGAAGAGAACTTTTAGCTTGTGGTTTAATGTTTTTGAGAATAATCTAGAGTTCATAACTGCCTTGAGGCATGCTGGTTGTAGGCAGTTTAGGCAGACCCCTAAGACAGGCCTATTTGGGCAGGTGGTGTTGGAGGAGGCCATTGGGCTGGACAAAGACAAATCCAACCATTTGACTAAAGTGTCTGTGAAGATTTTGAAGTCAGATGCAACAGAGAAAGACCTGTCAAACCTAATCTCAGAAATGGAGATGATGAAGATGAATGGACAGCACAAAGACACCATCAACCTGCTGGGTCCTGCACACAGGACGGTCCTCCGTACACTCTCACGGAATATGCCTCCAAACACAACATACAGGATTACCTGCAGGCCCAGAGGCCTCCTGACCAGGAGTACTGTTACAATATCAGCCACAATGCAGCAGAGCAACTCTCCTCCAAGGACCTGGTATCCTGTGATATCAGGTAGCCTGAGGCATGGAGTAGCTTGCCTCCAAGAAGTGCATACACCAAGACCTGGCCACCAGGGAAGTGCTGGTGACAAAGGACAACATGATGAAGATCTCAGACTTCAGCCTTGCCAGAGATATCACCACATCAGTTACTATAAAAAGACAACCAACAGTGGACTGCCTGTAAAGTGCATCGTCCCTAAGGCCACGTTTCACCAGATCTACATCCACCAGAGTGACTTCTGGTCTTTTGGGGTGATCCTGTGCAAAATCTTCACTCTGGAAGCCTCCCATATCCTGGAGTGCCTGTGGAGGTGGTTTTCACGCTGCTGAAGGAGTCATTTGATGGATAAGCCAATAAGTGCACCAGAGAGTTATATACAATAATGAGGGGTGGCTGGCATCTGGTACCTTCAAGCTGGTGGTAGAAGACCTGGATCATACTGTGGCATTAACCTCCAACCAGGAGTACCCGGAAATGTCCTTGGCCCTGGAACAATGCTGTCTATGCTTTCCCAACACCCAAAGCTCCACCTGCTCCTCAGAGAAGAATTCCACCTTCTCTCATGTGCCGTTGCCCAGGGAGGCCTATCTTCCCTGACACTCAGCCCAGATTGCCAATGGTGGACTCAAATGACTAGTATCTCTATTACTCCTGTCCAGATTCCGTCATAAGCTGTAACCCTTATCCCCCACCCTCCCTGCAAGACTCACTGCCTTCTCCTTTGTCCCTTTCCAACTGGCAGGAGCCAGCTGCCTACCTGAGGCCTTCACCCCTTGAAGTTCACCTCTCTTCCCCTTCCTCTTCCTCCTCCTTACAACCTGCTCAGGAATGAGAGGCACAGAGAGGCAGGTACTTGCTCGTGGCTACTTCCTTCCCTCCCATATGTTGGACCAAGTCCCCTCCCTGGCATCTGGTACTGCCTGGAAGTCGAGGGAGTGGGAGATGAGGCATGCCAGTGAAAGCTTTCGGAGCTTTCCTGTTTTGGTTTTGTCTGCTTAGCATAACATGTAAGACTGAGTTCTGGTGGCAGGGACCTAGTCCTTGGGGCTAGAGCACTAGCGAGGGGAGGTCAACTGCTCTGGGCCTTGGCTAAGAGAAACCGCTGCTCCAGAGATATGGTGCCAAGGGCTTATTAATTTTGATACTAATTTGCTTTGCTTACCAAATACCTGGTATCAAAAGATGGGAAGGCAAAGACTGGAAGCAGTGTTGTGACCATGGGGTCCAGCCCCAAACTATGAAGAAAACACAAAGTGTATAAATCTGAGTAAGTATATATTTACACACTTCTTTAAATAGGTTGTTATCAAAGATTTAATCAATGGGTAATATGCTCCTCGTGGCTGGGAAGCATCAGTTACCATATATTAAAAACAAAGAAAAGAGGTGTCTGGGTGGCTTCCTCCATCAGTGTCCCTTCTTTTCAGGTCATGATCCCAGGGTCCTGGGATGGAGCCCCACATCAGGCTCTCTGCTCAGTGGGAAACCTGCTTCTCCTTTTCCCTCTGCCCTGCTTATAGTTCCTCTTCCTGTCTCTCTGTCTTTCAAATAAATAAAAAATTTAAAAAAAAGAAAGAAACAAAATGTTTTTAAAAGGTTTTTTTTTTTTTTTAATTTTCTACGGGTGCCTGGATGACTTAGTTGTTTAAGCAGATGTTTGCCTTTTGCTGAGGTTATGATTCCAGTGTACAGGGATCCAGCCCTGCATGGGACTACTTGCACCCTAAGGAGCTTGCTACTTCCTCTCCCTTTGCACATGATTCCTCCCACTTGTGCCCTTCCTCTCTCTCTCTCTATCTCTCTTGCTGTCAATAAACAAAATAAAATATTTTACTAAATAAATAAATAAATAAATAAATTTCTAAACCTACTTTCACTTTAGGTCCCTTAACAAAAATTGCTACGGATTCATTAAAAAAAAAAAGAAAACATAATTTAGAAAGATGCTTCCAGAGCTAAAAAGCTGTTTTTTTTCCAGTATTAAATATAGAGTGCTCTATAAAGTAAAAGAAAAAATGTGCTACATTAACACTAATCACACTATAACTTTGGTGGTTATATCAAGATAATGAAAAGTGATTTTAAAGCAAATTTCATTATCAGACATAAAGATCAAGTCAAAATTACAGAAGAGTAAAAGGATGAATTCATCAGGGAGTATAATAATTCTTGACTTTTAATACTTAATAACAGATTTGGGGATATATAGGGAAAAACTAAGAACAAAAATCATAACTTCTACCTTAGAAGAGAAATGGAAAAAAATTTCAACACCTTTATTTTAAGATTATATAGACAAATGGTCATCAAATTGGTAAGATATGTAAGACTTGAATAAAATTATCAACTAACTAGATATGCTTGATATTACAGAACACTCCCAACAACCGCAGACTACATATATCTTAAGCCATGATTTTCTTTGCAAAGGTCAACATTGATAATGTTCTAGTCATACCTCCGTGTACCAGGAAAGAAGTAGCATATTTCTTGAAAGACACAACTATCAAAGCTCCATTGAGAAACCGTAAAGATGGAGAAGGGCTTTGCAAATTATATATCTGATAAGGGACATCAACTCTGATTGTTAAAATATGAATAAAAATAAAAAACCTTACTAATAATCAAACAGAGTATCCAATTTTACATGTGAAGAAAATTATTGAAGAGACATGTCACCAAAAGGATATGGATGGCTTATAAGCACATGACAAATTTCTCAACATTTAGACATTAAAGAAATACAAATTAAAATCATAATGAGACATCTATTAGAATGGCTAAAATTATAAAGGCTAATTGTACTTCGTCTGAGCTAGATTGAGAAGCAACAAAAAATCTAAACTGTTGTGGGCATGTATCATGATACCACCACTTTGGAAAATAGTTTGAAAATTTTTTTAAATGCAAAATATGTTGCAGTTACACGAATACCCATTTTACTTCTAGGCATTTAACCAAGAGAAACAAACCCTATGTTCGTACAAGAACTTGTATATGAATTTCATAGCAGCTTTATTTTTAAGAATTGAAAACAGTGGAAATGTTCATCAATGTCCATCAAGAGAGCAAAGACAAATTATGATCTATTCATTAAAGAGATTACTATTCAACATCAAAATGAACTATTAACAATTGGAGTTTCTCAAAGTAATGGTGCTGAGAAAAGAAAAGCCAGGCAATGAATAGTATATACTGTGTGATTCCATGACTATAAAAAATCTAGAAAATACAAATTTATATATAGTCACAGTCATCAAATATATTGGTGTGATTTTAGTGCCTTCTTCTGTGCTCCCATAGCTTCCTACACTCGGATCTCTGAGCACTTGTTACACCATGTGAAAATATGAACTCTTTTTCTTTATTCTGTCTTACTAGAATAAGAATCCTTGAAATTTTATGGACATTTGAACTCTCAGTTATTAGCAGAAATTCTATCACACAGTAAGTTTCCAAATATAAAAGCCAAAGTTTTACAATGACTTCTAAGCTTTTACATGATCTAGCCACTCATTTAACCTCTGTGACCTCTTTCCCTGCTACTCTTCAGTCCCTCACAGTGGCCTCCTTGCTATTCCTCAGATATGCCAGGCACGATCCAACCTTATGGCCTTCAAGATAGCCAATTCCTTTGTCTGGAGTGACGTTATTGCTGATAGTTCTGGGCAAATGCATCACCTTTCCATACCTTTGTTCAATTGTTAGCTTCATTGTAACTACCCTGATCTTCCTATTAAAATTTTTAACTCCCCATCCCCTGCCTAGCAACCTTGACTTTTCTCACCCTGATTTAATTTTTCTTTTTCCCCATTGTACTCATCATTTTTGAATGCACTATGCAATTCTTATTAAGGTTTATAGCTTTTAATTGTCTAACCCATTAAAATAAAAGTTCTACAAGCCAAGTATTTCATTTACCAGTGTATTCTGAAGTAATATCTGCCATATAATAGACAGTAGACAACTGGTAAATTTCAGAATAAATTAATGTTGAGAGTATACTGAATTTCATAAGTCATTTCAATATTTTTTTTCCAAAAATAAACTATGTAAAACATACCTTAAATTTACTTTCAAAATATTTTATAGCATATAATGTACAAAATAATACAAAATAAGACAAAAAAAAAGCCAAAATAAGACAAAAGCCTTAAAGAAACAGTCATATAAATAACCATTTCAAACCTACTTAAAAATTGCATAATACCACACTCCTAGACCCTCTCTGAATGCTCTAAAATAACCCTTCAAAAGAAATACATTTTTAAAAATAACAGATTTTATGGCCAATAATTTAATAAAATAAAAGATTCATTCATCTATGTAGATCATAATAAATGTTTTAAAAACATGAAATTATAACTCTGAAGTGTCCTAAAATGAAACCACCTGCTAAGGGTGAGAGAACAAAAATAAACATCATTTTTCCAAATAAGAGGAATTTATTACCTTTGAATCAAAGCATGTGGATTTGTTCAAACTGGCAATAAAGGAATATGGAAACACAAACCATAGAAAGTCATATTTTAGATTTCTAAAAGACTTCATAGTGAAGAGTATATATTTTTTAAATGCTACATACTGACAAGATGACAGGTTGTGACAAATAGCATTTTAAAAGCTCTACTCATAATGGAACGGAAGGTGTCATTTCCCTATAATTTTATATATGTCATTAATTTACTATATCTGGATACAACACATTACCAAACAGATGTTCATCAAAGACTAAATCATTTTTAATGGAACATAATATTTTGAACCTACATCTATTAATCATTTTTTCAATCTAACATTTATAGTCTCGCTAAAAAATTTATCAGTTGTCAACAAAATTAAAAAAAATAGGATAAAAAGTCATGTTTGGAAAAGTAGATTTTCTTTGAAATTTGCATTTAAATGAAAATATTTGCTGATATTTTTAAAACTTTAAATGTAATTTTATATATATCTGACCTATCACATGATATAAAATTTTTGGATTAAATATGACATATTTTTTTGATCTTGGTTGAAGGTATTAATAAAGAGCAACTGTTTGTATTATTTGTATTGTGATATCTTAGTTAATAAACATGAATAACTGGTATAAAATATGTTTTTTTAAAAATTTTATTTATTTACTTGACAGAGATCACAGGAAGGCAGAGAGGCAGGCAGAGAGAGAGGAATGGAAGCAGGCTCCCTACTGAGAAGAGAGCCCACTGTGGGACTCAATCCCAGGAACCTGGAATCATAACCTGAGTCAAAGGCAGAGATTTTAACCCACTGAGCCACCCAGGCACCCTAAAATAAGTTTTTTTTTATATATAGAATTATAGTTCTTGCCAAAATATGGAACTAGCTGGAACTGAATGCCTCCTTCAAAGTCAGCTCTGGAGAAATTAGGCAAGTGTAATATGGAACTATTTCGGATATGAACTAAAAAGTAAGAAATGTTGATAAATTCCTTAAAAGACTCAAAGTTGCACTTGACTGGTATGTTTCAAGCTCTATTCCTGGTTTGAGGACAGGTTTTAATAGGCCTGCCACTGTAGAAATCAGGTGGATGTTTAGAGGCTATCAGAACTGTACAAAAACCTTGAAGGGGTAAAGACTTGAAAATTCTTTAGAGAGATTAGCTCCCTAAGGCATTATTCATCCAAACATTTTCCTCCAAACAATTAAGGCTGATGGATGAGGGGCACCTGAGGGGCTCTCTCATCACCTGGGTGGTGGGTTAAGCCTCTGCCTTCATCTCAAGTCATGGTCTCTGGGTCTTGGGATCCAGCCCCACATCGGGCTCTGCTCAAAAGGAAGACTCCTTCCCTCCCTGCTTGCCTGCCTCTCTGCTTACTTGTGATCTCTCTCTCTCTCTCTCTCTCTCTCGTTCTGTGTCCAATAAATAAATAAAATCTTTAAAAAAAGGCTGATGGATGATAAATTATGAAAACTGATCCCTCCAAATGATGCTTCTTCATTAGCGTTTAAGAAATTAAAATTGTAAGAATTTAAAATTGAAACTTGATTGTAGTATTTATCTTATAGAATAACATCAAGTGAAGGCAGTTATTATTAATTCTGAAGTATTTGTGATTTTGAATTCTTGACCTCATTAGTAAATTTATTTTTAATAAATTATTATTTAATATATAATAATATATATAATATACTATATATAACATATATAATAAATTCATTCATTTATTTATTATTTATTTATTTATTATTAGGTATTTATTTATTTATTAACTCAAACACAAGAAAATGAAGGACCTGATTGAAAAATTGGCCAAGACTGGAACAGACATCTCACTGAAGAAGATATATAGATGGCAATAATGATATGAAAAGATGCTGTGATGATCCACAGCATG
This sequence comes from Mustela nivalis, assembly GCF_964662115.1. Classification (NCBI taxonomy): domain Eukaryota; kingdom Metazoa; phylum Chordata; class Mammalia; order Carnivora; family Mustelidae; genus Mustela; species Mustela nivalis. Next base: position 93,830 of record NW_028135762.1, on the reverse strand, counting down.
TCTAATTAAGGAATTGTAAATAAAAAGAACAAAGAGGGGCGCCTGGATGGCTCCGAGAGTTAAGCCGCTGCCTTTGGCTCAGGTCATGATCTCAGGGTCCTGGGATCGAGGTCCATGTTGGGCTCTCTGCTCAGCAGAAGCCTGCTTCCCTTTCTCTCTCTCTCTGACTGCCTCTCCGTCTTCTTGTCATCTCTCTCTGTAAATAAATAAATAAAATCTTTTAAAAAATAAATAAATAAAACAATGATATATCACTACACATCTATTAGAATGGCTAAAATCCAAAATACTGACAACATAAAATGCTTTTGACGATGAGGAACAAGAGAAACTCTCATTCATTCTGGTGAGAACACCAAAATGGTGCTACCACTTTGGAAGACAGTTGGGCAGTTTCTTACAAAACTAAACATATTCTTACCATATGATCCTGCAATCGTGCTCCTTGGTACTCACCCAAAAGAGCAAAAACTTTGTGTACACAGAATCCTGCATATAAACCTGTGTTTGTAACAGCGTTACCCATAAGTGCCAAGAATTGGAAGTAACCAAGATGTCCTTCAGGAGGAGAATGGATAGATAATCTGTGGTCCATTGAAACAATGGGATATGATTCAGCAATGAAGAGAAATGGCTACCAAGCAATGAAAAGACATGGAACAAACTTAAAATTCGTCATAATAAGTGAAAGAAGTCAATTTGAAAAAGCTTCATGTTGCAAGGTTCCAACTATATGACCTTCTAGAAAAGGCAGAACTATGCAAATGGTATAAAGGTCAGCAGTTTGTAGCTGTTAGGAGAGGAGGAGGATGAACAGGCAGAGCACAGAGGATTGTTAGGCCAGTGAAAATGTTCTGTATGATATGTATGATATTTTAGATATATATCGCTACACAGTTGTCAAAATGCATAAGATACTATACCAAGAGTAAACTCTATGAGAAAAGGTTTTTTTAAGATTTTATTTATCTATTTGACAGGCACCATAGCAGGCAGAGAGGCAGGCAGGGAAAGCAGGGGTTGGGGGAAAGCAGGCTCCCTGCCAAGCAGAGAATCTGGTCTGGGGCTCGATCCCAGGACCATGAGATTATGACCTGAGCCGAAGGCAGAAGCCTTAACTCACTGAGCCACCCTGGTGCCCCACCAAGAGTGAACTCTAATGTAAACTGTGGACTTTGGGGTGATAATGATGTGTCAGTGTAGGGTCAGTGAGCGTGAAAAATTATCACCGTGGTACAGGATGTTGATAATGGGGAAGGCTGTGTGTATGTGGGGAAAGGGAATTTTACTTTGATCCCCAAACTACTCTAAAAAATGCAGTCTGTTAAAAAAAACTTTATAATGCAATATAATACAAAACAAGAATGCATATCAAGAGAGAAATAATGTTTAAAGGGAACGAAGAACTTCAGTAATGTGTACCTAGGGATTTTGATTGCACATTTGTAGGAAGTTCACATTGTCATTAGCAATTGTTTATCTGTGAAGTAGAAGTAACATAAAGAGTAATGAAAACTCAAAAACGCAACATTAAAAAAGTGCCATCTATGGGTACTTAAAAAATGGAACAAAATTTGCTTGGCTTTTTAAGCTTTGCGGGGAATGAAGGGACAGAATTTAAATTCAGCTTTATAAAAGATTGGATAATATGTTTCTACAAAGAAGGCTCCACTGAGTAACATAGAAATGATCATGGTAGCAGAATGTGGAAAAAAGGTTACATCTCTTTTGAGCTCACGTTCTCTGAAACCCTGTCACATAGTGGAGACAGTAACTGTTCGATGAATAGCAAATGGTAGTCTTTCAGATTCCCGGGATTTTCACTAAGAATCCTGAATGGATTTTTTAAAAAATATGTAAAGAATGTCTACAGTGCAAGTACCTGCAAATAACTGACATTTTGGAGAGAATATTTTAATCAGCAGAGAAGGTCAAAATGACAAAGTTCCAGGATCAGAGTAAACATATGGGATTAAAATATAAAATAAACAAAAAGATTTTTTGAAAGAACTTTTTTTTTTAAAGGACTTTAAACAAAAGTCCCTTTTAAGAGACAGTTGGCTGTTTAAACCAAAAGTACAACTGACTGAGAGAATCGCCGCATTATTTATTGGGGTAGAAAGGACCTGGAATATAGAAAGACCCATTCTGCAGAGGAAAAAATAGAATCACTAACAGGCCTCATGCCTTGCACAGCCAGTGGCTAGAATCCCTGTTTCATGAGACCCTGTGCTAGAAGGCAGCTACAACAATCTCAACTATGTTAGTCTTTCTTGGAAGCCAACAATTGTTTGCCCAGTTAAGAGCACGGTAACAATCAGTCACGTTATGTTATAATGATTGTCTATATCTTTAAAAGCCTTGTCAAGTTCCTTTTTGAGTAACCCTCATCACACCCTTAGAGAAATTTATCTGTGGTTCACCTCTTTGAAATACCTCATTGTTGTTCCACATTTAAGACACAATGAAGAAAAACAAATTGACAATGAGTTCCAGATTTTAAGTCACTTGCCATTCAATCCAAATTGTGAGTTTGATCGTTTACCGAACACTTTATAATGCACCCCCAGTAATTTTACAGAGATTATTTTTTTCTTACCAATTCTTGATTATTCTGTCTTGCAATATAGAGAAAGCTAACTAATTTAAAATAAACTTCCGTTAATTTTGATTGGTATAAACTTAAAATTGATTAATTTCCATATACAGAGTTTAAAATGTTCACAATTTACATTGAATATATATTCTGTGTATAACTTGGAAAAATTTACTGAAAATTGAAATTCAATTGATGTTGTATATAGCTGCAAGAAGCCACCTGTCCCATTTCATCTTACTATATAACTTGTGTCAGGTAATTTATAAAATCCCTACTGCATAACAAATCTATTTTTTGTTGGAATGGGTAGTAATGTTTGTTCTTATTTCTAAATAAGAGTTGGTCTATGAGTGCATCTGCAACTGTATTTTTCCTAAGTGGCTTCATGGTCTTGAACTGAGAAAGCTCAGAACATTAAACATCAAAATAATATAATTTGACATAATTAGACATCAAGGAAATGCAATTAAAATGACACTGAGATATCACTACACACTTATCAGAATGGCTAAAATAAAATATAATGACAAGACCAAAAGAAAAAAATATACCATTTGATGATACACAATGGCAAGCTGTACCATAACTTAACCATCTCAGACTAGTGTAGTGTTAAATTTGTTTTTCTAAGCAATGTTTTGGGTCACTTACCACTTTTCAAGGATTTAAAATGCTATCATTTTACTTAGAACTGTGAAATTTGGTCAGATTTAAATTTCAATTTATGTTAAAACATTCTGTAAACTGTGTTAAACTTTGACATTTGTTCCCTCTGTTCAGTGAATAACACTATATCATATTTTGAAAAATACACTAATTTTCATTTTGAAAAATATCCCTTTTTCCTCTTATGGTAATTATTAATATGAATTAATAGTAGAATTTGATATGGTTCCATATGACCATAAATACTTTATTGTATATTATCAAATTTAATAATGAATATAATGTACTTCTTTGGACAATTTTTAAAGACCAGTCTACTCTTAAAAAAAAAAATGGAGATGCACTTCTTCAGTCCACACAAATTTCATTTTATTATATATAACCTCAGATAAATTTCAACAAATCATAATTTATTAAAATTATGTCTACATAAAAATCTCATAGAAGAGTAAAACCATCAAAAATAAAAATAAACACGCACAACACACACACATCACCCATGTATTGGCAAATCACAATTGCTGTAACAATACATTAGACATTCCACAGTTAAGGGCTATCAAAATTTCCATCAGTGACAAAAAGATTTGTATCCAAATGGACTGATTTTCCAGAATCCAAGAAAAAGTCTCCTAGGGTTTATTTAAAGATAAATATTTGAACAAATACTTCTTAAATTTAGGAAATTCAGAACATACGATTAAAGAATATTTGCAGTGCAGACTATATTCAATCCTTCCTTCAAAATGTGCCTTTGAGTACATAATTCTGTTTTCTCTATCTAAATTGAGCTGTCCTCCAAGGAAGTTTTCTAAAATGTGTGTCTCTGTGTGATAAATGTTCTAAGACCTAACATGCTTCATTGTATTTTTACTGTGCTCTCAAATTTAATCAAGAATTTGGCTTGATGTATAATATCTAGTTTCAAATATCTTTTCCATCTATACAAACACCCAGCTTTCTCATTTATATGCTATTACTATTGAGAATTCTGCTGTCAGTATTATTCTTGTACATTTTAGGTGATCTGTTCTTCTCTTGGGCATCATTTATGCTCTTCTCTGTTTTTGATATTCTTAAAACTCACCATAATATATATGAGTGTTTTTTTTAAAGATTTTATTTATTTATTTGACAGAGAGAAATCACAAGTAGTTGGAGAGGCAGGCAGAGAGAGAGAGAGGAGGAAGCAGGCTCCCCACCGAGCAGAGAACCCCATGTGGGACTCGATCCCAGGACCCTGATCATGACGTGAGCCGAAGGCAGCGGCTTAACCCACTGAGCCACCCAGGCGCCCTATATGAGTGGTTTTTTGCGTGTGTGGTTTTTGGTTTGTTTTGTTTCTGATTTCTCATGTTCGGCATCATTTTAAGTCTGGTATCTTTTATCTTTCTTTAATTCTCCAAAATTTATCTCAGTACTTATTTAAATATTTTCTTTATTTTTTTTTCTCTTCTGCTGCATTTGGGCAAAAGTCATTAATTTGTTTGTTTGTTTGTTTTTCCCAACTCACTTATTCATTTTACAGCTATATTCATCTTAGTCTCCATTTATTGTATTCTTTATTTCAACAATTTTCACTTAATTTATATTCACAGTATAGTATCTTTCTTTTCTTTGTATATGTATATCATTATTTTATCATATACTTATAAGCTAGTTTTTAAAATATTTTATTTATATATTTGACAGTGAGAAATCACAAGTAGGCAGAGAGGCGGTCAGAGAGAGAGGAAGGGAAGCAGGCTACCTGCTGAGGAGAAAGCCTGATGTGGGGCTTGATCCCAGGACCCTGAGATCATGACTTGAACCGAAGGCAGTGGCTTATTCCACTGAGCCACCTAGGCGCCCCTAAGCTATTTTTTAAATTCCTCTTCCAATAACACTTGGATTGCCATATAAAGTTAACCACATCATCTTTTTTAGGTAAGTAATTGTACTTTTTATGTGCATAGTTATTTTGGTTCCTGAGTTCAGCTCCTCTTAGGATCATCAAATCTCTGTAAAGTCTGGGTATGCTAAGATTTTTTAAGCAACAATAAAATACATTGAAACCTGGTAGCTAAATTATAATAATGTTTTCTTTCTCAATCATTCACAATAGCATTACATTGTGAGTAGCTTCCTTCTATTTTGCAGCTATAGTGTTTGGAAAAACTTGAATTGTGATATCACTGTGATAATGTGAATTAGTCAGGGTTTTTCAGAGAATCAGGAAGAGAAAAAAAAAAAGGAAGATATTCTCCAGGGCCAACTCTAGAAGTGACTATTAAAACATCTGTCCAAATTCAATTGAACAAAACTCAGAAATGCCATCTCCAGTGAAATACAAAGAAGAGTATATATAGTTCTGGGCACACACATCTCATTTGACCCAATGATGTACATCAATGAAAGACTGAAGGCCAATCACCACTCCATGGGAGAATTTAAAAATAAATTTATTAATGAGGCCAAGAATTCAGAATCACAAATACTTCAGATCTAATAATAACTACCTTCACTTGATGTTATTCTGTAACATAAATCCTATGATCAAGTTTCAATTTTAAATTCTTACAATTTTAAATTCTTAAATCCTTATGAAGAAGCATCATTTGGAGGGAGCAGTTTTCATAATTTATCATCCATCAGCCTTTTTATAAGATTTTATTTATTTATTGGACACAGAGAGACAGAGAGAGAGAGACTACAAGTAAGCAGAGTGGCAGGCAAGCAGGGAGGGAAGGAGTCTTCCTTTTGAGCAGAGCCCGATGTGGGGCTGGATCCCAGGACCCAGAGACCATGACTTGAAATGAAGGCAGAGGCTTAACACACCACCCACGTGATGAGAGAGCCCCTCAGGTGCCCCTCATCCATCAGCCTTAATTGTTTGGAGGAAAATGTTTGGATGAATAATGCCTTAGGGAGCTAATCTCTCTAAAGAATTTTCAAGTCTTTACCCCTTCAAGGTTTTTGTACAGTTCTGATAGCCTCTAAACATCCAGCTGATTTCTACAGTGGCAGGCCTATTAAAACCTGTCCTCAAACCAGGAATAGAGCTTGAAACATACCAGTCAAGAGCAACTTTGAGTCATTGTAATTTTATCTTGGTGCAGTAACTTGAGATGGCACAGTGTAGGTTATGAATATATTTTATTTTTTTTTACTGGGAAGAAGAGATTATAGAGAAATAGGTTATCCAAGAGAGACTGACAGGTGTTGATATTTGCCAGGTTAATATCCATCTACTTTTTCCTTTAAAGATATCAGAAGGCACTGAGGGATTGACAACAAGGAAACTTAAAACAACATCAAATATTTTATTGTCTCTTTTCTAGTTATATTGTAACCATATGACAAAGTATCAGTCGTACAAGCTATCATGCTCTTTTACCTCTATCTTTCTGCCAGAAATGTGGGCTTAACAGTGAGAACTCCAACAGCAATTTTTGCAACTGTGAATAAAAAGCCATGAAAACCTCTAAGATAGTTCACTTGACTTTTGAAGACTCTGAACCAACACCAGAAAACACTCTCTGTAGTCTTCTTGTTAAATGAAAAATATGGTTAAACCACTTTTGAAAGTCTACTACATACAGCAAAATGTAAATCTTAATTGAAATATGTCCTCTCAGCTGTGCTTAAGCAACTGAGTCCTGAGCTTTTCAGGTTTTCAGTCTGAAAGTGTACACCTCTGGTTCTCTGAAAGTGAAGAGAAAGGACACCCTGTTCTCCATATAAATTAAAGAAGAGAAATCTGTGCATTTAAGTGGGCCATATAAAATTTATCAAGCAATTACCTCCTAACTCCTTCCTATCCAAATTACCTGATATGCTCTCCCTACTCCTTCATTCCACGTTACTGCCTTTTCTAGGATTCTGTCTCACATCACAACATGTCTTCTGTTATTTCCTTCTTGCAAGCTAGATTTTTTTCTCCATCTAAAAAAGTCAACAATCATTGTGTATTTCAATTCCCACTTTCCTCAAATGCATTGATTCTTCTTATCTATTACTCTTTTCTCATACTCAGTGCCTTTGTCTTTATGGGGTTTGTACTTTGCTTTTCCCCATCCTTTACTGCCATTATATAATCAAATTTAATAACTTCTTAGAGAGATTTAAAAATTCCTTCATAGCCACACGTGAACACAAAGTCACTGATTTTTAGCAAACCTATAAGATAGTCAGGCACCCATTCAATTTCTTTTTTTTAAGATTTTATTTTTTTATTTGACAGAGACAGAGGACAAGCAGGCAGAGAGGCAGGCAGAGAGAAAGCCCGATTTGTGTCTCGATCCCAGGACCCTAGGATCATGACCTGAGCCGAAGACAGTGGCTTAACCCACTGAGCCACCCAGGCGTCCCTCCATTCAATTTCTTAACTGATTCTCCAATGCATCCTGAGTTCTAACTTAGACCTAAGTTCTACTTCTTACACGTTGTTATATGACCAAATTCTTTCAGTTCAGTATTTTGTAACATTTAAATATTAATCAATTGATGCTTTGTCTGGGAAAATAATTTGAATACTGTAGATTTATTGTTATATTTATAGATTTATAACAAAGTTTCATCAGTTGAAGTTTTTGGAAATTTCAGATATAATGATTAACCTAAAATGATACTGCCTCAAATCCCTCTGATATCAAGGCCCAACACCTGATTATAGCCAAACCTGTGGTGGATAGTTCCATGGGAATTGCAGTTACTTAACACTGATAGCATCTCATGTTCTCTCTCTCATTTTAGAATGTGTCCAACACAACCCAAAAGTGTAGGAGAGTTAATGTCCTCTGAGGACAGCTCTCAGTGAAGTGGAAATAAGAACCATAGATAAAATTGTCAGTTTTCAGGTCTTCATGAGGACAACGTAAAGCAGTTTCTCAGGACCTTTCAGTAAAAGCAAGCCTTCACTTTCTATCCACAACAATTATATCAACAATGTACCTCTTTGACAAAGTTGCTTCTTCACTGTATCACTTTCCCATTCTTTTCTACCTTGGATAATCTCCCAGATAAACTAACAGTACTCAAATCCTTTGTCCTACTCTTTGCTCTCAGGATAAATGGAGCCAAAAGACTTAGATAAATATCAAGTTCTAAATGGGATCTTAGAGCTATTTCTGTCCAGATTTTCATAAACATAGGGACCTTTGAATTATCAGGCTATAAATAAGTTCTAAATGGAGGGGGCAAAAGCAAAAAGTAGAAATTTTTATGTTTGATTTTTAATCATGATTAATTGACTTTATTGATTATTAAAAATACTAACATTATAAAAGTGTGGATCTATGTAAAGCAATGTCATAATGTAAGAAATAAGTTGCATAGTCCTTTGGAGAATATTAAACCAAGTGTTCAGGTGCCATCTAATTTCTTGTTTAATCCAGAACTTTGGTGTGCATTATCTTGAGGAATAGGATTTTGAAGTCCAGACAGACTAACAGAAAACTTATCCAAATGTGTATGTTTATATTTCTGGTTTTGTTGTAAAAATCAAAGTGTGATTGCTGGTTTAAAATGGTAAAACTAATAAAGTTCATGGACTCTATTATAAATTTTCTAATTGTATGGGAAGAATCCAATAAACATAGAATTAATTGATTTGCAAATCCTCAAAGAGCTACAGGATCAGGTAGTGGTATGTTCTGATTCAACAGCATCATAATGCAGCATTTTATATGTGTGGCTAATGGATATTTTCATGAATGTTTGCTAGCTTGTCAGCCAATACAGAGAAATATTAGGTAGGGTAATTACTCACAGTTGTGTTTAATAAAATGAGAGAAAATTATCAAATGACACTAATAATAATAATCCTATAGCAGGCTAAATAATTCAATGATAATTACAAGTATTTTAATCTAGATTTCTTCCCTGATTATGACTCTTCTCTCCTTTATCATAATGGGAGTAGCAGATTGTCTGCAATGAATTGTGAAAACCCAGCAGTGACTTTGGCAGTGAAGGCCTCCCATCAATTTTGATACGTTAAAATGATTCTGGTTGGTCTTGAGCAAATGTGTCAATTTGTTTTTCTGTGTGTGTCATAAAAGAAAGAAACAATAGTAAATTCTTGTTGTTGTTCCATGGAGCCAATAAAATCATACTGCCAACCAGAGGCTGTTGACACTGTAAGTGTAGTTAACTGTCTTGAAATACTAGGCCTCGAAATAAAATTCCAATATTTCACATAACCTCTCTTTGTTTTTAAAGAAAACAAAACAAAACAAAACAACTATACTGCTTACATTTAGGGCCCAGCTGTTGTGTAACTATTTTTGAACATGTCTACTGTAAGTGTATATATATATTTTTTTCTGTGCTATAAATTCATTTAGAGAAAAATTTGGATTGCAAATCATTTTGGGGGAGGCATAGTATTTGTGGATAGTCTTACAAGTAAAAAGGACTAAAAGAAAGAAGAAAAACATTTTTTATTACAGCATATTTACATCTGTCCAAAGTACTTCTTTACTATAGTACTGACTAATGTATAATACTGTACACAAAGAAAGAAGTTAAATGAGTTATAATTCAGTCGAAGTATAGCTGGCCATTTTAAAACTTAACACTGAATCTTTCTGGTATGAAATGTGATATCTGGCAATCTGGTCCAGTTCATTACATCAGGTCATTTGTATGTTCTTAGTACCATTTTGATAGCATAGCACATTTTATAACCCAGACATTTTACAATGGAACTGATGCATGTATTTTTAAAAGTATAGACATACATGAAGCTATGAGGTCAGAAAAGATGAATGTCCGTAGTATCATATAGACTCAACAAATAAAAGGGTCCAAGGCTCTGAGTGAGATTTATGAATATTGTGTAAGATTAGGCCAACATGTGGTTTTGATATAAATAATCTGTTCTTAAATTAGAATTACAGTCGTTGAGTACAGTGTTGAAAATGGCAGATAGATTTTAGCTATCTTTGCTCACTAGGGAAAATGGAAAAATGTTGAGTTTGGTCAGATTTTCACTTAACTTCTGAACAATCTTACGTTTGAGAGAACCTTTCTGAAATAAGAATCCTTAAAGACATAACCCCTTTGGCACAAGTTTTCAAGAAACTTGTTTGATGTTGTAGATAATTATATGGCACACGTACAGTTCTAGATGTTTCATGCCAATAATATGTAAACCATACCAAGGCTACATATACATATAGAGATGTTCTTCAGCTTACAAGGGGGCTATGTCCAGAGACACACATAAAAAACTGAAAATGCATTTAATACCCCTAAACTATCAAATATCATAGCTTACCTTAAGCTTATTTAAACTTACATTTGCCTGCATTTAGGCAAAATCATCTTAAACAAAGCCTATTTTATAACAAAGTATCAAATATCACATGCAATTTATTAAATATTACACTAAAAAAAGAAGAATGGTTATATATAGAATGGTTGTAAGAATATCAGGTGTTCACCCCTGTAATCTTCTAGTTGACTGGGAGCTGTGGCTCACTGCCCCTGCCCAGCATCACAAGACGGCACCATACCACATGTCACTGGCCCTTTTTATAAAGACCCAAATTCAAAATTCAAAGTACAGTTTCTACTGAATCACTTTCACTTTCACATCATTGCCAAATATATCATAAGTTGAATCATTGTAAATCAGGAGCCATCTGATTTGAAAGTTAAATCACAGTCACCCATATACACACAAAACAAGGCCTTCATGTAGGGCCATTTATGTATCTCTAAACAACATAGCATGACATATCAATGGCAAAAAATGGAGATGAAGGGGACAATTGCTTTGCGTCAGTACTCTGAGCAGTAACATACATGGCCTTACTCACGTAGCAGAACTCCAGAGCTAGCTGATGGCAAGGAATTTTACAAATGTTTGCTGAACAGCTTAAGCACTATTATTTTTAACTTAGTGTGCATATCTGTTTTCTAGAGATATGTTCATTTATTTTATTGACTTCTTACAAAACCAAATAATTTCCTCTTATTTAAGTGACAGGTAAATAGAATTCTTTTTAATTTAAATCAAATGGCTTTTTAGGGAAAATATACAAAAATTCTGAAACTTGTATTGCTTATGAATCTTTTATTGGAATCTTTATCAAGTTGTATTTTCCAAGTTTTTCCTAAATAATCTTCAATGAATTGAAAATATTTTTTGGATTTTATTCAAAGCTGTTAACACACAATTTCACTTTGTTAAATATAGTGCTAAACGGTCAACCAAAACTTTGTGTCTTTTTTTTTTTCACTACCACATCCTCCATCTACTGACTGGATTCTCTCCCCAACTACCACATATATACCATTGTCTATCTTTAGGATAAGGAAGGGTCATCTTTTGTCTTTATTCTATTCCTCGTATGCTTCTGAACTTGTTGAATTTTAATAGAGTCACACCAAAATCATCACATATTTGAATCCCCTTTAAATAGTAAACAGTGCACAACCAGAGCATACCTTCAAAGCTATCAATATACTTACTCTGATATATTACTTTTGTATTTTTGTAAATTAAAATAATGAAATTATAGAACAAGAGTTTCAGGTGGTAGGTGTTGTAAGTTTTACCGAAACTGACTTTTGTCAAACTCGTTATTGTCATCATATGTGTCAAGTAGTTTTCTAAGGCTTATTTTTAGAAAATCATTGTATAATGAATATTTACACTGATATCTAGTATAAAAATCTTGCAATTTATTTTAGAAACATTAAGATATTGAAAATCAATCTATTTCTTTAATTCATTAAAGACATTTTTGGCTTGTTCCCAGTACTTTCTTACTGGTTAAAAAATGAATTTGAAGTAGTCTGAATTTCATTAATATATGGCACTTTATATTTGATGAATACAAAGACGATATTGTATATTAGCTATCTGAGAAGAATTCATTTTTTTAATTTTATTTATTTGTGAGTGAGAGAGAGCACAAGCAGGGGGAGCAGCAGAGTGAGGGAGACGCAAACTCCCAGCTAAGCAGGGAATCTGTGGCAGAACTGAGTCCCAGGACCCTAAGATTATGACCTGAGCTAACAGCTCAGACGTTTAACTGACTGAGCCACCCAGGTGTCCCAATCTGAGAAGAGTTCTGTATGTTATTCCTATTCATATGAAGTTTAAAGTCCAGGTAATTAACTTAATATTTTAGTGGCTATTACATAGATAGCACTATGTTCCAGGCAGAGAGTAAGAAAGAAATATTAAATCAACCATATTCTATGCATTCTAAATGAAAATAATTAATCAATCATAATAAATCCTTTTATTTATGGAATATCAACTTATAAGCTTTCCTCCATATGAACAATGCCAAATACCAGAATAAAGGGTCATCTAATACAAATAAAGGATAGAATTAAAGAATTCTGGTAAGCCATTTTATTTTGAAAAATGGTGCTATATTGTTGCTGAGTTGTGGTTTTCAGTTACATAATATCTGATAAGTGTAGAAGTAACGTGAGTGTTACGTGAGATGAGAAATGGTATATAATTAAGATATTTTTAAAAGTACAGATAAATACAAATTTGTAAACAGAGCATTATGGAGGAATAAAAATAACTGATAGCTACACACCATAAATTGAATAAATATTGGAAAGCTAATAGAGAAGTAAAACAAGGACTGTGCAAAAAGTATGGTACATTTTGATGAAGTTCAAACAAATTCTCTGAAACCATAGATGGATTTAAAGATACTATCATGTATCAAATATTGTAAAAATTAAGCAAGGAAATAGCAAACATAAAATAACCAAAGCATACAAACTTGGGTAGATACAATAGGTGTGATCATGTTCTACTTCATAAAGAGATGAGTTAATAGATAAATAGAAGTAACTAGGCTTTTTAGAAGTTAATAAAACTTTGCCTGTTATTTCTTAGTAATATAAAATATATGGTTTTCTAACAAAAACGCTTATCTTAAAAATATTTAAAAAAAATTTCAGGCTACTCATAAGGTTCTATTTACTTTTCCACTGAAGGAAAAGCTGGTTGTTGTAGTTGTAGTTGTTTATTTTAGTCTCCTCCTAGTTTTTATTATTATAATGTGGAATGAGGAATGTTAGATTGAAAAGTGAATTATTTTACAGACAAAAATCATTACTTGATTCACCTCCTAGTACAGCAGATGGAACTCCTGAAAACATGCCCTTTTGCCTTACAGAAGAGTAACAGTTATGCTTACTTCTGAAACATGCTTGGTGGTGGCCCTAAATAGTGACACCATAGTAAACATTTTGAATATTTGCAATTAATTTTTATAGTCATAGGGCTCCAAAAGGCACTGCTGGTATCTTAGCAGGTATTTCAATAAAGCTAAAAGTTGCCTGACTGTTTAAAAATATTAACAAGGCACAAAACATGGCAGAAGTATTGTCCTCAGATATTATTTTTTTCCATATGCTCCTGATTCCAGACATGACAAGTTATTTTTAAAATTTTTTTTATAAAAGATTTTATTTATTTATTTGACAGAGATCACAAGTAGGCAGGGTCAGGCAGAGAGAGAGGAGGAAGCACACTCCCTTCTGAGCTGAGGGCCCGATGTGGGACTGGATCCAAGGAACCTGGGATCCTGACTTGAGCCGAAGGCAGAGGCTTTAACCCACTGAGCCACCCAGGCGCCCCCATGACAAGATATATTTTTTTAAGATTTTATTTATTTATTTGACAGAGAGAGATTACAAGTAGGCAGAGATGCAGGCAGAGATAGAGAGGAGATAGCAGGCTCCCCCATGAGCAGAGAGCCTGATGTGGGGCTCCCAGGACCCTGAGATCATGACCTGAGCTGAAGGCAGCGGCTTAACCCACTGAGCCACCCAGGCACCTGACAAGTATTTATCATAGATATATATACAATGTATTTTCCAGTTATAAGAAAAATGGTTCTACTATTTTTAAGCTTTTTTAAAAATTACATAATTTTTTTAAATTAAAATTTTATTTTTTAATGTTTTACTTTTCTTTCTTTTTTTAAAAATTTTATTTATTTATTTGACAGACAGAGATCACAAGTAGGCAGAGAGGCAGGCAGAGAGAGAGAGAGAGAAGCAGGCTTCCTGCGGAGCAGAGAGCCCCATGCAGGGCTCGATCCCAGGACCCTGAGATCATGACCCGAGCCAAAGGCAGCACCCAAACAACTGAGCCACCCAGGTGCCCCTATTCCATTTTGTAAGAAGTTTACCATTTATAAAATGGTAATTTTCTCATTGTGTCTTCCCCTCTCATTGCTTTATTTAGAATAAAAAATTTCACAATAAACATAACGGATGCTTTCCTTTTGATGGTCCCTTTGTTGGTCATATTGTATATGAGCCATGACAATTAGTTTTACAAAATTTATTGATGTTTATTGATATGTTTTATCATAACTAATTTTCCCTCCCTTATCTAGATTCCCCAGCTTTCAGACAGGTGGACACTTCAATAAACCATACCCAAGGTATGTATCAAGTACTTCTTAGACATTCTCTCAGATCCTTGAGGTCTCATTTTGCCTAGGGATTTGCAATAGGTTCTGCCAGAGGCACCACTGTGACAACTGATGTCCATGGTCTATCTCCTGCTAAGCTCAAGAGGTCACTGGTTTCCAAGTTTATCTATACAATTAATGCATTCCAGCAAGAGTTTTTTTTTTAATATTAACAAACTTATTTAAAAGTTGATAAGGAGAGGCAAAGACTCACAATAGTCAACATAGTGTTGAAGGAGAACAAAGACTGAGGACTGCCTTCAAAGTTTACCATAACGATGGGGCGCCTGGGTGGCTCAGTGGGTTAAGCCTCTACCTTCGGCTCAGGTCAGAATCCCAGGGGCCTGGGATCGAGTCCCACATTGGGCTCTCTGTTCAGCAGGGAGCCTGCTTCTCCTCATCTCTCTCTCTGTCTGTCTCTCTGCCTATTTGTGATCTCTCTCTCTCTGTCAAACAAATAAATAAAATCTTAAAAAAAAGTATACCCTAACGATAATTGTAAGCAAGATATTAAGATATTGTAATACCACAGAAAGACTAGATTAAAGGAACGGAATATATATTATCAATTATATTTTATATTTAATATAAAAGCAAAAGCAATACAAGAGAGCAAAATACAATCTGTTAAACAAATGGTTCTGGAGTAAGCTTGAAGCTAAATGTAAAAGTATAAAATAAAAATAAAATAAAATAATAAAATAAAATAAATCCAGACAGATATCATACCTTCTTCACAAAAATTAACTCAGATTGGATTATAAACCTAAACATGAAACATGAAGAAGGTAATATAGAAGAAAATTTAAATGACCTTGGTTTTGGAAATAACTTTAGCTACAAAAGCACAAGCACTGAATTTAAAAATGTCTACTCTGTGAAACACAATGCCCAGAGAATGAAAAGGCAAAGCAGAGACTATGAGAAAAAATTTGCAAAATACACATCTCGCAAAGGACTGTTAATCAAAAATACACAAAGACACCTTAAAACTCAACAATGGGGGAAAAACCTGTATAAAATTAGCCAAAGACCTTAGCAGATACCTCACAAAAGAAAATATTACAGATGGCAAATAAGCATATAAAAAGATGCTTACATCATATGTCATCAGGAAAATGCAAATTAAAACAAAAAGAGACACCAGTACATACCCAGAATCCAGAACACTGACAACAGAACACAAAATGTTGGTGAGGATGTGGAGCAACAGAAACATTCTTCCATGTCTATTGAGAATAAAGAATGGAAAACAACTTGGCAGTTTCTTACAAAACTAAACATATTCTTGCCAGATGATTCAGCAGTAGCAGTTCTTGGTATTTATCCAAAGAAGATGAAATCTATACCCACAAAGATGTCTATAGTAGTTTTATTCATTACTGACAAAAGCTTGGAAGCAACCAAGATATCCTTCCATAGGTGAAAGGTCAACTAAAGTGTAGTACATGCAAAGAAATGAATTACCAAGCATGAAAAGATATGGATGTAAATATTTAATAAATATTTGATCTTAGGCTTCTACCAGTCTATCAATAGGATTAGTATATTTTAACAGTGAATACTCAGCATTCACGTTTTTACCTAATAAAATATTTTGGGTTCAATATTTTAAATACTTCAACCTCTATGATTATATTCCTAATAATTTTGAATTGGGGTAAATAAACCTTAATTTTTTATAACTTGTTTCTTATTGCAAAAGAGCTCAATGAAATTTTAGAAAATAAAAATTTACAAAAAAAATTTAGTTTACTATTCCCAAATAATTTAAAACTTTACCTTATATTCAAATACATATATTTTTCTAAACTGATTTATATGCTACTAAAACCAAAAACTTTTAGTTATACTAGATGTCATATCATGCAATCAATGCCAGAAAGCCATCTGGCGATGACTTGTCTTAAAAAGAGTTAAGATGGGTGTTATTACAATGCATGATGGAAACAAAGATAGTATAACAATTGAGTGTTACATAACTTTTCTGTTTGGATCAAGTTACTAATCTACAAAAGGCTTTTATCGGTGCCAGACTTGGGAATTTAACAAAACTTTTAAACGAGCATGTGCGACTCATTCCTAGAAAACAACCCAATCAATAACACTTTATTTAGATTAAATCATGACTATTTCTCCATTTGAACAAAAAAGGTAGCAACCCCAATAAGTTTATTGAACATGAAAAGTTGAAATGCTATAATGCTCCTAAGGAATTAAATGATCCAGTCATGAATTACAAAAAAAGGATATAAATTACCAAAGTGTTTGTATAATTGGAATGTACAACTGCCCATTATCGTTCAATAGTGTAGGCTTGTACAAGAACTCTATAAAAGAACTCCACTTCTAAAGCGTGGAAAATATGTTCCCTTTCCCCCTATATACAGCTATTAAGCCATTCATTGAGCTTTTAAAATATCCACTTAATACAGGCTTTTTACTCATTGGAACAGGGAGCAGGGCTCTATTTTTATTGCTTACATCTAAAGGATAGACGTCTAGCGTAAGAGGTAAATCCCATAAAGGAGCCCAATAATAACAACAAAATACAGTTTAGTGATCCCTTACAATCTGCCAGCTACCTTTCTGAGAATACTTCAATTAATCAAACATATAAAATACCTGACCACAAAGAGCTTACATTCTTTTGAAATATAATAGGGAAATAAACCAATAATAGAGGGGCACCTGGGTGGCTCAGTCCATTGAGTGACTGCCTTTGGCTTGGGTCATGATCTGAGGGTCCTGGGATGTAACACCACAGCAGGCTTTCTAGGCAGTGGGGTGTTTACTTCTTCTTCTGCGCACCCTCCCAATTCTCTCTCTCTCTGTCTCCAATAAGAATATAAACCAGTAATAGAATAATGATTGATGGTTGATGGTGATAAGTGTTACAAAGAAATACAAGAAAGGTAAAAGCCATTAGAGAATGCTGGGATGAAAGTTAATTTTATTTTGTGTTGGGTGGTTATATCTCATTTATGAGATGTTATTTGCACAAAGACCCAGGAAGTGAAGGAGGGTGTTATACAAATATTAAAGGAAAAGATTGCTCTAGGCAGAACAAGTAAGTATATAGACTTTGTGTGAACAGCTGGTCTGTTTCTTTTGAGGAAAAGCATGGAGGCCAATGAGGAGTTCATAGTGGTGGAGAGAGGAAGAACGTATTGATGTATGACCTTCTAGTACATTGAAACGCCTTCAGTTTTTATTTAATATGAAAGTGAAAGATACCAAAAGACTTTCAACAGCAGAATAAAATCATCTGACTTGATTTTTAGGTTACGTTGCTGTACCAAAATAAATTTGCAGGGAGAAAGGAGTGCAGTATGTGTGGAAGTGGGGTTATCAATCAAGTCAATAATTCAGGAACATATGATGGTGTTTTTAGCATGCTGGGTGGTAATAGAAGTGGTGAGGTATGGTTTTTATTTTGTATATATTTTGATGGTGAATATTCTGGTGAACAGGATGGAGTATGTGCAGGACAGACAATATCAACATTTATTTTAACTGCACAAACAGAAGGGTGGAGTCTTCATTCCCTGATATGGAGAGAACTCTGAGTTCAAATGTTCTTTCTGATTAAATGGCATAGTGATGATGAGGATTTAGTCAGACAGTGAAAGAGAACAGTAAGAATAGTGTTAAGCGGTAAGACATTATAATACATTTGAACATCAAAAAACGTTGTGTTGGATCATCTGTTTAAGTGAGTAAATATATAAATAAAGCTTCCTGGGGTTCTGATAGAGATAAAGAAGACTACTATATGATCCAAAGGGGCACGTGCACCAAATGTTTATAGCAGCAATATCCACAATAGCCAAACTATGGAAAGAACCTAGATGTCCATCAACAAATGGAATATATATATATATATATATATATATATATATATATATATATATATAATGGAATACTATTCAGCCATCTAAAGAAATGAAATCTTGCCATTTGCGATGACATGGATGGAACTAGAGGGTATTATGCTTAGCAAAATAAGTCAACCAGAGAAAGACACTATCATATGATCTCCCTGATATGAGGAAATGGAAGTGCAATGTGGGGGGATTGGGGGACAGGAAAAGAGTAAATGAAACAAGATGGGATTGGGAGGGAGACACCAAAAGAGACTCTTAATCTCACAAAACAAACTGAGAGTTGACAGGGGTTGGGGATTGTTGGGAGAGGGTGGTGGAGTTATGAACATTGAGGAGGGTATGTGGTGTGGTGAGTGCTGTGAAGTGTGTAAACCTGGCGAATCACAGACCTGTACCCCTGGGGCTAATAATACATCATATGTTAATTCAAAAAAAAGAAGAAGAAGAAGACTACTATAAATCAAATGCTATGGTTTTCAGCAAAGAGTGTGTAATCAGGCATATTTTGTTAAAGTATACAAGTAATATGATGGTCGAAAATTGGAATAACAGAAAACATAAAAATCATAGATTTTAAAAAGAGATATGGGACAGTGTAGAGATATAGTCAACGATATTATAATAGTGTTATATGGTGACAGATGGTGGCTATGTTTGTAGTGATCATAGAATAATGTATGGAGATCTTGAAAACCTGAAACCAATGTAACACTAAATATCAACGATACTCAAATAAAAGAATAGTAAAAATAAAACATTTTCATTTAAAAAGATAAAAAGAGGGACAAGAATTTGAAAAGTGAATTTCAAAAAGAGTAAAGATGAGGCTAAGACATACTCTGAACCGTGAGGAAAACACCATTTTGAACATTCTTCCCATTTTGAAAAAACTCAAATGAATCAATACCATAAAAGAACCCATTTAAACTGAGAGATGTAATGAATGTTCAAGAAATAATTTTATGACAGGATAATTCTTCCCTATGAAACAGCATACAGAAACCAGGGAAAACACCTGGAAGCAAAATAAACTATACTGAAAATAAGAATTAGGAAAAAGATAAATGATGAAAGATAAGAAAATTAGACCTGCGACAGAGACCTAGTGAAAAGAATTTTTAGCTTGTGGTTTAATGTTTTTGAGGATAATCTAGAGTTCATAACTGCCTTGAGGCAGGCTGGTTGTAGGCAGTTTAGGCAGACCCCTAAGACAGGCCTACATTGGGCAGGTGGTGTTGGAGGAGGCCATTGGGCTGGACAAAGACAAATCCCACCATTTGACTAAAGTGTCTGTGAAGATGTTGAAGTCAGATGCAACAGATAAAGACCTGTCAAACCTAATCTCAGAAATGGAGATGATGAAGATGATTGGCCAGCACAAGGACATCAACAACCTGCTGGGTCCTGCACACAGGACGGTCCTTTGTACACTCTCACGGAATATGCCTCCAAAGACAACATACAGGAGTACCTGCAGGCTCAGAGGCCTCCTGACCTGGAGTACTGTTACAATATCAGCCACAATGCAGCAGAGCAACTCTCCTCCAAGGACCTGGTATCCTGTGATATCAGGTAGCCTGAGGCATGGAGTACCTTGCCTCCAAGAAGTGCATACACCAAGACCTGGCCACCAGGGAAGTGCTGGTGACAAAGGACAACATGATGAAGATCTCAGAATTCAGCCTTGCCGGAGATATCACCACATCAGTTACTATAAAAAGACAACCAACAGTGGACTGCCTGTGAAGTGGATGGCCCCTAAGGTCACGTTTGACCAGATTGACATGCACCAGACTGATTTCTGGTCTTTTGGGGTGATCCTGTGCAAAATCTTCTCTCTGGAAGCCTACCATATCCTGGAGTGCCTGTGGAGGTGGTTTTCATGCTGCTGAAGGAGTCATTTGATGGATAAGCCAATAATTGCACCAGAGAGTTATACACAATAATGAGGGGTGGCTGGCATGCGGTACCTTCAAGCTGGTGGTAGAAGACCTGGATCATACTGTGGCCTTGACCTCCAACCAGGAGTACCCAGACCTGTCCTTGGCCCTGGAACAATACTGTCTATGCTTTCCCAACCTGCTCCTCAGAGAAGCTCCACCTGCTCCTCAGAGAAGAATTCCACCTTCTCTCATGTGCCGTTGCCCAGGGAGGCCTATCTGCCCTGACACCCAGCCCAGCTTGCCAATGGTGGACTCAAATGTCTAGTATCCCTATTACTCCTGTCCATATTCTGTCATAAGCTGTAACCCTTACCCCCCACCCTCCCTGCAAGACTCACTGCCTTCTCCTTTGTCCCTTTCCTACTGGAAGGTGCCAGCTGCCTACCTGAGGCCTTCACCCCTTGAAGTTCACCTCTCTTCCCCTTCCTCCTCCTCCTCCTTACAACCTGCTCAGGAAAGAAAGGCACAGAGAGGCAGGTACTTGCTCGTGGCTACTTCCTTCCCTCCCATATGTTGGACCAAGACCCCTCCCTGGCATCTGGTACTGCCTGGACGTCGAGAGAGTGGGAGATGAGGCATGCCAGTGAAAGCTGTCGGAGCTTTCCTGTTTTGGTTTTGTCTGCTTAGCATAACATGTAAGACTGAGTTCTGGTGGCAGGGACCTAGTCCTTGGGGCTAGAGCACTAGCGAGGGGAGGTCAACTGCTCTGGGCCTTGGCTAAGAGGAACCCCTGCTCCAGAGATATGGTGCCAAGGGTTTATTAATTTTGATACTAATTTGCTTTGCTGACCCAATACCTGGTATCAAAAGATGGGAAGGCAAAGACTGGAAGCAGTGTTGTGACCA
Organism: Mustela nivalis; assembly: GCF_964662115.1. Taxonomy (NCBI): domain Eukaryota; kingdom Metazoa; phylum Chordata; class Mammalia; order Carnivora; family Mustelidae; genus Mustela; species Mustela nivalis. The sequence goes on along the minus strand of NW_028135762.1, from coordinate 72,439 downwards.
TGGGGTCCAGCCCCAAACTATGAAGAAAACACAAAGTGTATAAATCTGAGTAAGTATATATTTACACACCTCTTTAAATAGGTTGTTATCAAAGATTTAATCAATGGGTAATATGCTCCTCGTGGCTGGGAAGCATCAGTTACCATATATTAAAAACAAAGAAAAGAGGTGTCTGGGTGGCTTCCTCCATCAGTGTCCCTTCTTTTCAGGTCATGATCCCAGGGTCCTGGGATGGAGCCCCACATCAGGCTCTCTGCTCAGTGGGAAACCTGCTTCTCCTTTTCCCTCTGCCCTGCTTATAGTTCCTCTTCCTGTCTCTCTGTCTTTCAAATAAATAAAAAATTTTAAAAAAAAGAATGAAACAAAATGTTTTTAAAATTTTTTTTTTTAATTTTCTAGGGGTGCCTGGATGACTTAGTTGTTTAAGCAGATGTTTGCCTTTTGCTGAGGTCATGATTCCAGTGTACAGGGATCCAGCCCTGCATGGGACTACTTGCACCCTAAGGAGCTTGCTTCTTCCACTCCCTTTGCACATGATTCCTCCCACTTGTGCGCTTCCTCTCTCTCTCTCTCTCCCTCTCTCTCTTGCTGTCAATAAACAAAATAAAATATTTTACTAAATAAATAAATAAATAAATAAATTTCTAAACCTACTTTCAGTTTAGGTCCCTTAACAAAAATTGCTACTGCTTCATTAAAAAAAAAAAAAAGATAATTTAGAAAGATGCTTCCAGAGTTAAAATGCTGTTTTTTTTTTTTCAGGATTAAATATAGAAGTGCTTTATAAATTAAAAGAAAAACTATGCTATATTAACACTAATCACACTATAACTTTGGTGGTTATATCAAGATAATGAAAAGTGATTTTAAAGCAAATTTCATTATCAGACATAAAGATCAAGTCAAAATTACAGAAGAGTAAAAGGATGAATTCATCAGGGAGTATAATAATTCTTGACTTTTAATACTTAATAACAGATTTGGGGATATATAGGGAAAAACTAAGAACAAAAATCATAACTTCTACCTTGCATAATTTCTCCAGAGCTGACTTTGAAGGAGGCATTCAGTTCCAGCTAGTTCCATATTTTGGCAAGAACTATAATTCTAAATAAAAAAAGAACATATTTTAGAGCGCCTGGGTGGCTCAGTGGGTTAAAATCTCTGCCTTCGGCTCAGGTTATGATTCCAGGTTCCTGGGATTGAGTCCCACAGTGGGCTCTCTTCTCAGCAGGGAGCCTGCTTCCATTCCTCTCTCTCTGCCTGCCTCTCTGCCTTCCTGTGATCTCTCTCAAGGAAATAAATAAAATTTTAAAATAACATAATTTATACCAGTTATTCATGTTTTTTAACTAAGATATCACAATACAAATAATACAAACAGTTGCTCTTTATTAATACCTTCAACCAAGATGAAAAAAATATGTCATATTTTCTCCAAAAATTTTATATCATGTGATAGGTCAGATATATATAAAATTACATTTAAAGTTTTAAAAATATCACCAAATATTTTCATTTAAATGCAAATTTCAAAGAAAATCTACTTTTCCAAACACGACTTTTTATCGTATTTTTTTTTGTCGACAACTGATAAATTGTTTAGCAAGACTATAAATGTTAGATCGAAAAATGATTAATATATGTAGGTTCAAAATATTATGTTCCATTAAAAATAATTTAGTCTTGGATGAACATCTGTTTGGTAATATGTTGTATCCAGATACAGTACATTAATGACATATATAAAATTATAGGGAAATGACACCTTCCGTTCCATTATGAGTAGAGCTTTTTAAATGCTATTTGTCACAACCTGTCATCTTGTCATTATGTAGCACTATGTAGCATTTAAAAAATGTATACTCTTCACTATGAAGTCTTTTAGAAATCTAAAATATGATATTCTATGGTTTGTGTTTCCATATTCCTTTATTGCCAGTTTGAACAAATCCACATGCTTTGATTCAAAGGTAATAAATTCCTCTTATTTGGAAAAATGATGTTTGTTTTTGTTCTCTCACCCTTAGCAGGTGGTTTCATTTTAGCACACTTCAGAGTTATAATTTCATGCTTATTAAAAACATTTATTATGATCTACATAGATGAATGAAACTTTTATTTTATTAAATTATTGGCCAAAAAATCTGTAACTTTTAAAAATGTATTTCCTTTGAAGGGTTATTTTAGAGCATTCAGAGAGGATCTAGGAGTGTGGTATTATGCAATTTTTAAGTAGGTATGAAATCGTTATTTATATGATTGTTTCTTTAAGGCTTATGTATATTGTCAATTATATGCTATAAAATATTTTGAAAGTAAATTTAAGGTATGTTTTTCATAGTTTATTTTTTGGAAAAAATATAGAAATGACTTATGAAATTCAGTATACTCTCAACATTAATTTTTTTTAATGTACCAATTGTCTACTGAACCTATTATATGGCAGATATTACTTCAGGCTACACTGGTAAATGAAATACTTGGCTTTGTAGAACTTTTATTTTAAAGGGTGAGACAATTAAAAGCTATAAACCTTAACATAAATTGCATAGGGTATTCAAAAATGATGAGTACAAGGGGAAAAAGAAAAATTAGATCAGGGTGAGAAAAATCAAGGTTGCTAGGCAGGGGATGGGGAGTTAAGAATTTTAATAGGAAGATCAGGGTAGTTACAATGAAGCTGACAATTGAACAAAGGTATGGAAAGGTGATGCAATTGCCCAGAACTATCAGCAATAAGGTCACTCCAGACAAAGGAATTGGCTATCTTGAAGGCCATAAGGTTGGATCGTGCCTGGCATATCTGAGGAATAGCAAGGAGGCCACTGTGAGGGACTGAAGAGTAGCAGGGAAAGAGGTCACAGAGGTTAAATGAGTGGCTAGATCATGTAAAAGCTTAGAAGTCATTGTAAAACTTTGGCTTTTATATTTGGAAACTTACTGTGTGATAGAATTTCTGCTAATACCTGAGAGTTCAAATGTCCATAAAATTTCAAGGATTCTTATTCTAGTAAGACAGAATAAAGAAAAAGAGTTCATATTTTCACATGGTGTAACAAGTGCTCAGAGATCCGAGTGTAGGAAGCTATGGGAGCACAGAAGAAGGCAATAAAATCACACCAATATATTTGATGACTGTGACTATAAATTTGTATTTTCTAGATTTTTTTATAGTCATGGAATCACACAGTATATACTATTCATTGCCTGGCTTTTCTTTTCTCAGCATCATTACTTTGAGAATCTCCAATTGTTAATAGTTCATTTTGATGTTGAATAGAAATCTCTTTAATGAATAGATCATAATTTGTCTTTGCTCTCTTGATGGACATTTATGAACATTTCCACTGTTTTCAATTCTTAAAAATAAAGCTGCTATGAAATTCATATACAAGTCCTTGTACGAACATAGGGTTTGTTTCTCTTGGTTAAATGCCTAGAAGTAAAATGGCTATTTGTGTAACTACAACATATTTTGCATTTAAAAAAATTTTCAAACTATTTTTCAAAGTGGTGGTATCATGATATATGCCATCAACAGTTTAGATTTTTTGTTGCTTCTCAAACTAGCTCAGACGAAGTACAATTAGCCTTTATAATTTTAGCCATTCTAATAGATATGTAAGCATGTCTCATTATGATTTGAATTTGTATTTCTTTAATGTCTAAATGTTGAGAAATTTGTCATGTGCTTATAAGCCATTCATATCCTTTTGGTGACATGTCTCTTCAATAATTTTCTTCACATGTAAAATTGGATACTCTGTTTGATTATTAGTAAGGTTTTTTATTTTTATTCATATTTTAACAATCAGAGTTGATGTCCATTATCAGATATATAATTTGCAAAGCCCTTCTCCATCTTTACAGTTTCTCAATGGAGCTTTGATAGTTGTGTCTTTCAAGAAATATGCTACTTCTTTCCTGGTACACGGAGGTATGACTAGAATATTATCAATGTAGACCTTTGCAAAGAAAATAATGGCTTAAGATATATGTAGTCTACGGTTGTTGGGAGTGTTCTGTAATATCAAGCATATCTAATTAGGTGATAATTTTGTTCAAGTCTTACATATCTTACCAATTTGATGACCGTTTGTCTATATAATCTTAAAATAAAGGTGTTGAAATTTTTTTCCATTTCTCTTCTAAGGTAGAAGTTATGATTTTTGTTCTTAGTTTTTCCCTATATATCCCCAAATCTGTTATTAAGTATTAAAAGTCAAGCATTATTATACTCCCTGATGAATTCATCCTTTTACTCTTCTGTAATTTTGACTTGATCTTTATGTCTGATAATGAAATTTGCTTTAAAATCACTTTTCATTATCTTGATATAACCACCAAAGTTATAGTGTGATTAGTGTTAATATAGCATAGTTTTTCTTTTAATTTATAAAGCACTTATATATTTAATCCTGAAAAAAGAAACAGCTTTTTAACTCTGGAAGCATCTTTCTAAATTATCTTTTTTTTTTTTAATGAATCAGTAGCAATTTTTGTTAAGGGACCTAAACTGAAAGTAGGTTTAGAAATTTATTTATTTATTTATTTATTTAGTAAAATATTTTATTTTGTTTATTGACAGCAAGAGAGAGAGAGAGAGAGAGGAAGCGCACAAGTGGGAGGAATCATGTGCAAAGGGAGAGGAAGAAGCAAGCTCCTTAGGGTGCAAGTAGTCCCATGCAGGGCTGGATCCCTGTACACTGGACTCATGACCTCAGCAAAAGGCAAACATCTGCTTAAACAACTAAGTCATCCAGGCACCCCTAGAAAATTAAAAAAAAAAAAAACCTTTTAAAAACATTTTGTTTCTTTCTTTTTTTAAAATTTTTTATTTATTTGAAAGACAGAGAGACAGGAAGAGGAACTATAAGCAGGGCAGAGGGAAAAGGAGAAGCAGGTTTCCCACTGAGCAGAGAGCCTGATGTGGGGCTCCATCCCAGGACCCTGGGATCATGACCTGAAAAGAAGGGACACTGATGGAGGAAGCCACCCAGACACCTCTTTTCTTTGTTTTTAATATATGGTAACTGATGCTTCCCAGCCACGAGGAGCATATTACCCATTGATTAAATCTTTGATAACAACCTATTTAAAGAGGTGTGTAAATATATACTTACTCAGATTTATACACTTTGTGTTTTCTTCATAGTTTGGGGCTGGACCCCATGGTCACAACACTGCTTCCAGTCTTTGCCTTCCCATCTTTTGATACCAGGTATTGGGTCAGCAAAGCAAATTAGTATCAAAATTAATAAGCCCTTGGCACCATATCTCTGGAGCATGGGTTGCTCTTAGCCAAGGCCCAGAGCAGTTGACCTCCCCTCGCTAGTGCTCTAGCCCCAAGGACTAGGTCCCTGCCACCAGAACTCAGTCTTACATGTTATGCTAAGCAGACAAAACCAAAACAGGAAAGCTCCGACAGCTTTCACTGGCATGCCTCATGTCCCACTCCATCGACGTCCAGGCAGTACCTGATGCCAGGGAGGGGTCTTGGTCCAACATATGGGAGGGAAGGAAGTAGCCACGAGCAAGTACCTGCCTCTCTGTGCCTTTCTTTCCTGAGCAGGTTTTAAGGAGGAGGAAGAGGAAGGGAAAGAGAGGTGAACTTCAAGGGGTGAAGGCCTCAGGTAGGCAGATGGCTCCTTCCAGTAGGAAAGGGACAAAGGAGAAGGCAGTGAGTCTTGCAGGGAGGGTGGGGGGTAAGGGTTACAGCTTATGACAGAATATGGACAGGAGTAATAGGGATACTAGACATTTGAGTCCACCATTGGCAAGCTGGGCTGGGTGTCAGGGCAGATAGGCCTCCCTGGGCAACGACACATGAGAGAAGGTGGAATTCTTCTCTGAGGAGCAGGTGGAGCTTCTCTGAGGAGCAGGTTGGGAAAGCATAGACAGTATTGTTCCAGGGCCAAGGACAGGTCTGGGTACTCCTGGTTGGAGGTCAAGGCCACAGTATGATCCAGGTCTTCTACCACCAGCTTGAAGGTACCACATGCCAGCCACCCCTCATTATTGTGTATAACTCTCTGGTGCAATTATTGGCTTATCCATCAAATGACTCCTTCAGCAGCGTGAAAACCACCTCCACAGGCACTCCAGGATTTGGTAGGCTTCCAGAGTGAAGATTTTGCACAGGATCACCCCAAAAGACCAGAAATCAGTCTGGTGCATGTCAATCTGGTCAAACGTGACCTTAGGGGCCATCCACTTCACAGGCAGTCCACTGTTGGTTGTCTTTTTATAGTAACTGATGTGGTGATATCTCCGGCAAGGCTGAAGTCTGAGATCTTCATCATGTTGTCCTTTGTCACAAGCACTTCCCTGGTGGCCAGGTCTTGGTGTATGCACTTCTTGGAGGCAAGGTACTCCATGCCTCAGGCTACCTGATATCACAGGATACCAGGTCCTTGGAGGAGAGTTGCTCTGCTGCATTGTGGCTGATATTATAACAGTACTCCAGGTCAGGAGGCCTCTGAGCCTGCAGGTACTCCTGTATGTTGTCTTTGGAGGCATATTCCGTGAGAGTGTACAAAGGACCGTCCTGTGTGCAGGACCCAGCAGGTTGTTGATGTCCTTGTGCTGGCCAATCATCTTCATCATCTCCATTTCTGAGATTAGGTTTGACAGGTCTTTATCTGTTGCATCTGACTTCAACATCTTCACAGACACTTTAGTCAAATGGTTGGATTTGTCTTTGTCCAGCCCAATGGCCTCCTCCAACACCACCTGCCCAATGTAGGCCTGTCTTAGGGGTCTGCCTAAACTGCCTACAACCAGCCTGCCTCAAGGCAGTTATGAACTCTAGATTATCCTCAAAAACATTAAACCACAAGCTAAAAATTCTTTTCACTAGGTCTCTGTCGCAGGTCTAATTTTCTTATCTTTCATCATTTATCTTTTTCCTAATTCTTATTTTCAGTATAGTTTATTTTGCTTCCAGGTGTTTCCCCTGGTTTCTGTATGCTGTTTCATAGGGAAGAATTATCCTGTCAAAATTATTTCTTGAACATTCATTACATGTCTCAGTTTAAATGGGTTCTTTTATGGTATTGATTCATTTGAGTTTTCTCAAAATGGGAAGAATGTTCAAAATGGTGTTTTCCTCACGGTTCAGAGTATGTCTTAGCCTCATCTTTACTCTTTTTGAAATTCACTTTTCAAATTCTTGTCCCTCTTTTTATCTTTTTAAATTAAAATGTTTTATTTTTACTATTCTTTTATTTGAGTATAGTTGATATTCAGTGTTACATTGGTTTCAGGTTTTCAATATCTCCATACATTATTCTATGATCACTACAAATATAGCCACCATCTGTCACCATATAACACTATTATAATATCGTTGACTATATTCTCTACACTGTCCCGTATCTCTTTTTTTTTTTTTTTTTTTTTAAGGTTGGAATTGCTTTTATTGGGGTGGGCAGTGCAAGCTCACCCGTGGTCAGGTTAGTTCTCTGGGTGGGAGGGAGACCCTCCGGGGAGACTCCCCACGGCCCAGCTCTCGGGCGCGCCAGCCCGGGGCCAGCCTGGGTATGATGGGGCTCCTGTGGGCTCTGCCCCCCCGTATCTCTTTTTAAAATCTATGATTTTTATGTTTTCTGTTATTCCAATTTTCGAACATCATATTACTTGTATACTTTAACAAAATATGCCTGATTACACACTCTTTGCTGAAAACCATAGCATTTGATTTAGTGTAGTCTTCTTCTTCTTCTTTTTTTTGAATTAACATATGATGTATTATTAGCCCCAGGGGTACAGGTCTGTGATTCGCCAGGTTTACACACTTCACAGCACTCACCACAGCACATACCCTCCTCAATGTTCATAACTCCACCACCCTCTCCCAACAATCCCCAACCCCTGTCAACTCTCAGTTTGTTATCTTGTCATGGGGGCGCCTGGGTGGCTCAGTGGGTTAAAGCCTCTGCCTTCGGCTCAAGTCAGGATCCCAGGTTCCTTGGATTTAGTCCCTCATCGGGCCCTCAGCTCAGAAGGGATCGTGCTTCCTTCTCTCTCTCTGCCTGACCCTGCCTACATGTGATCTCTGTCAAATAAATAAATAAAATCTTTTATAACAAAAAATTAAAAAAACTTGTCATTTCTGGAATCAGGAGCATATGGAAAAAAATAATATCTGAGGACAATACTTCTGCCATGTTTTGTGCCTTGTTAATATTTTTGAACAGTCAGGCAACTTTTAGCTTTATTGAAATACCTGCTAAGATACCAGCAGTGCCTTTTGGAGCCCTATGACTATAAAAATTAATTGCAAATATTCAAAATGTTTACTATGGTGTCACTATTTAGGGCCACCACCAAGCATGTTTCAGAAGTAAGCATAACTGTTACTCTTCTGTAAGGCAAAAGGGCATGCTTTCAGGAGTTCCATCTGCTGTACTAGGAGGTGAATCAAGTAATGATTTTTGTCTGTAAAATAATTCACTTTTCAATCTAACATTCCTCATTCCACATTATAATAATAAAAACTAGGAGGAGACTAAAATAAACAACTACAACTACAACAACCAGCTTTCCCTTCAGTGGAAAAATAAATAGAACCTTATGAGTAGCCTGAAATTTTTTTAAAATATTTTTAAGATAAGTGTTTTTGTTAGAAAACCATATATTTTATATTACTAAGAAATAACAGGCAAAGTTTTATTAACTTCTAAAAAGCCTAGTTACTTCTATTTATCTATTAACTCATCTCTTTATGAAGTAGAACATGATCACACCTATTGTATCTACACAAGTTTGTATGCTTTGGTTATTTTATGTTTGCTATTTCCTTGCTTAATTTTTACAATATTTGATACATGATAGTATCTTTAAATCCATCTATGGTTTCAGAGAATTTGTTTGAACTTCATCAAAATGTACCATACTTTTTGCACAGTCCTTGTTTTACTTCTCTATTAGCTTTCCAATATTTATTCAATTTAGAGTGTGTAGCTATCATTTATTTTTATTCCTCCATAATTCTATGTTTACAAATTTGTATTTATCTGTACTTTTAAAAATATCTTAATTATATACCATTTCTCATCTCACGTAACACTCACGTTACTTCTACACTTATCAGATATTATGTAACTGAAAACCACAACTCAGCAACAATATAGCACCATTTTTCAAAATTAAATGGCTTACCAGAAGTCTTTAATTCTATCCTTTATTTGTATTAGATGACCCTTTATTCTGGTATTTGGCATTGTTCATATGGAGGAAAGCTTATAAGTTGATATTCCATAAATAAAAGGATTTATTATAATTGATTAATTATTTTCATTTAGAATGCATAGAATATGGTTGATTTAATATTTCTTTCTTACTCTCTGCCTGGAACATAGTGCTATCTATGTAATAGCCACTAAAATATTAAGTTAATTACCTGGACTTTAAACTTCATATGAATAGGAATAACATACAGAACTCTTCTCAGATTGGGACACCTGGGTTGCTCAGTCAGTTAAACGCTTGAGCCTTTAGCTCAGGTCATGATCTTAGGGTCCTGGGACTCAGTTCTGCCACAGATTCCCTGCTTAGCTGGGAGTTTGCGTCTCCCTCACTCTGCTGCTCCCCCTGCTTGTGCTCTCTCTCACTCACAAATAAATAAAATTAAAAAAATGAATTCTTCTCAGATAGCTAATATACAATATCGTCTTTGTATTCATCAAATATAAAGTGCCATATATTAATGAAATTCAGACTACTTCTAATTCATTTTTTAACCAGTAAGAAAGTACTGTTAACAAGCCAAAAATGTCTTTAATGAATTAAAGAAATAGATTGATTTTCAATATCTTAATGTTTCTAAAATAAATTGCAAGATTTTTATACTAGATATCAGTGTAAATATTCATTATACAATGATTTTCTAAAAATAAGCCTTAGAAAACTACTTGACACATATGATGACAATAACGAGTTTGACAAAAGTCAGTTTCGGTAAAACTTACAACACCTACCACCTGAAACTCTTGTTCTATAATTTCATTATTTTAATTTACAAAAATACAAAAGTAATATATCAGAGTAAGTATATTGATAGCTTTGAAAGTATGCTCTGGTTGTGCACTGTTTACTATTTAAAGGGGATTCAAATATGTGATGCTTTTGGTGTGACTCTATTAAAATTCAACAAGTTCAGAAGCATACGAGGAATAGAATAAAGACAAAAGATGACCCTTCCTTATCCTAAAGATAGACAATGGTATATATGTGGTAGTTGGGGAGAGAATCCAGTCAGTAGATGGAGGATGTGGTAGTGAAAAAAAAAAAGACACAAAGTTTTGGTTGACCGTTTAGCACTATATTTAACAAAGTGAAATTGTGTGTTAACAGCTTTGAATAAAATCCAAAAAATATTTTCAATTCATTGAAGATTATTTAGGAAAAACTTGGAAAATACAACTTGATAAAGATTCCAATAAAAGATTCATAAGCAATACAAGTTTCAGAATTTTTGTATATTTTCCCTAAAAAGCCATTTGATTTAAATTAAAAAGAATTCTATTTACCTGTCACTTAAATAAGAGGAAATTATTTGGTTTTGTAAAAAGTCAATAAAATAAATGAACATATCTCTAGAAAACAGATATGCACACTAAGTTAAAAATAATAGTGCTTAAGCTGTTCAGCAAACATTTGTAAAATTCCTTGCCATCAGCTAGCTCTGGAGTTCTGCTACGTGAGTAAGGCCATGTATGTTACTGCTCAGAGTACTGACGCAAAGCAATTGTCCCCTTCATCTCCATTTTTTGCCATTGATATGTCATGCTATGTTGTTTAGAGATACATAAATGGCCCTACATGAAGGCCTTGTTTTGTGTGTATATGGGTGACTGTGATTTAACTTTCAAATCAGATGGCTCCTGATTTACAATGATTCAACTTATGATATATTTGGCAATGATGTGAAAGTGAAAGTGATTCAGTAGAAACTGTACTTTGAATTTTGAATTTGGGTCTTTATAAAAAGGGCCAGTGACATGTGGTATGGTGCCGTCTTGTGATGCTGGGCAGGGGCAGTGAGCCACAGCTCCCAGTCAACTAGAAGATTACAGGGGTGAACACCTGATATTCTTACAACCATTCTATATATAACCATTCTTCTTTTTTTAGTGTAATATTTAATAAATTGCATGTGATATTTGATACTTTGTTATAAAATAGGCTTTGTTTAAGATGATTTTGACTAAATGCAGGCAAATTAAGTTTAAATAAGCTTAAGGTAAGCTATGATATTTGATAGTTTAGGGGTATTAAATGCATTTTCAGTTTTTTATGTGTGTCTCTGGACATAGCCCCCCTGTAAGCTGAAGAACATCTCTATATGTATATGTAGCCTTGGTATGGTTTACATATTATTGGCATGAAACATCTAGAACAGTACGTGTGCCATATAATTATCTACAACATCAAACAAGTTTCTTGAAAACTTGTGCCAAAGGGTTTATGTCTTTAAGGATTCTTATTTCAGAAAGGTTCTCTCAAACGTAAGATTGTTCAGAAGTTAAGTGAAAATCTGACCAAACTCAACATTTTTCCATTTTCCCTAGTGAGCAAAGATAGCTAAAATCTATCTGCCATTTTCAACACTGTACTCAACGACTGTAATTCTAATTTAAGAACAGATTATTTATATCAAAACCACATGTTGGCCTAATCTTACACAATATTCATAAATCTCACTCAGAGCCTTGGACCCTTTTATTTGCTGAGTCTATATGATACTACGGACATTCATCTTTTCTGACCTCATAGCTTCATGTATGTCTATACTTTTAAAAATACATGCATCAGTTCCATTGTAAAATGTCTGGGTTATAAAATGTGCTATGCTATCAAAATGGTACTAAGAACATACAAATGACCTGATGTAATGAACTGGACCAGATTGCCAGATATCACATTTCATACCAGAAAGATTCAGTGTTAAGTTTTAAAATGGCCAGCTATACTTCGACTGAATTATAACTCATTTAACTTCTTTCTTTGTGTACAGTATTATACATTAGTCAGTACTATAGTAAATAAGTACTTTGGACAGATGTAAATATGCTGTAATAAAAAATGTTTTTCTTCTTTCTTTTAGTCCTTTTTACTTGTAAGACTATCCACAAATACTATGCCTCCCCCAAAATGATTTGCAATCCAAATTTTTCTCTAAATGAATTTATAGCACAGAAAAAAATATATATATACACTTACAGTAGACATGTACAAAAATAGTTACACAACAGCTGGGCCCTAAATGTAAGCAGTATAGTTGTTTTGTTTTGTTTTGTTTTCTTTAAAAAAAAAGAGAGGTTATGTGAAATATTGGAATTTTATTTCGAGGCCTAGTATTTCAAGACAGTTAACTACACCTACAGTGTCAACAGCCTCTTGTTGGCAGTCTGATTTTATTGGCTCCATGGAACAACAACAAGAATTTACTATTGTTTCTTTCTTTTATGACACTCACAGAAAAACAAATTGACACATTTGCTCAAGACCAACCAGAATCATTTTAACCTATCAAAATTGATGGGAGGCCTTCACTGCCAAAGTCACTGCTGGGTTTTCACAATTCATTGCAGACAATCTGCTACTCCCATTATGATAAAGGAGAGAAGAGTCATAATCAGGGAAGAAAGCTAGATTAAAATACTTGTAATTATCATTGAATTATTTAGCCTGCTATAGGATTATTATTATTAGTGTCATTTGATAATTTTCTCTCATTTTATTAAACACAACTGTGAGTAATTACCCTACCTAATATTTCTCTGTATTGGCTGACAAGCTAGCAAACATTCATGAAAATATCCATTAGCCACACATATAAAATGCTGCATTATGATGCTGTTGAATCAGAACATACCACTACCTGATCCTGTAGCTCTTTGAGGATTTGCAAATCAATTAATTCTATGTTTATTGGATTCTTCCCATACAATTAGAAAATGTATAATAGAGTCCATGAACATTATTAGTTTTACCATTTTAAACCAGCAATCACACTTTGATTTTTACAACAAAACCAGAAATATAAACACACACTTTTGGATCAGTTTTCTGTTAGTCTGTCTGGACTTCAAATTCCTATTCCTCAAGATAATGCACACCAAAGTTCTGGATTAAACAAGAAATTAGATGGCACCTGAACACTTGGTTTAATATTCTCCAAAGGACTATGCAACTTATTTCTTACATAGATCCACACTTTTATAATGTTAGTATTTTTAATAATCAATAAAGTCAATTAATCATGATTAAAAATCAAACATAAAAATTTCTACTTTTTGCTTTTGCCCCCTCCATTTAGAACTTATTTATAGCCTGATAATTCAAAGGTCCCGATGTTTATGAAAATCTGGACAGAAATAGCTCTAAGATCCCATTTAGAACTTGATATTAATCTAAGTCTTTTGGCTCCATTTATCCTGAGAGCAAAGAGTAGGACAAAGGATTTGAGTACTGTTAGTTTATCTGGGAGATTATCCAAGGTAGAAAAGAATGGGAAAGTGATACAGTGAAGAAGCAACTTTGTCAAAGAGGTACATTGTTGATATAATTGTTGTGGATAGAAAGTGAAGGCTTGCTTTTACTGAAAGGTCCTGAGAAACTGCTTTACGTTGTCCTCATGAAGACCTGAAAACTGACAATTTTATCTATGGTTCTTATTTCCACTTCACTGAGAGCTGTCCTTAGAGGACATTAACTCTCCTACACTTTTGGGTTGTGTTGGACACATTCTAAAATGAGAGAGAGAACATGAGATGCTATCAGTGTTAAGTAACTGCAATTCCCATGGAACTATCCACCACAGGTTTGGCTATAATCAGGTGTTGGGCCTTGATATCAGAGGGATTTGAGGCAGTATCATTTTAGGTTAATCATTATATCTGAAATTTCCAAAAACTTCAACTGATGAAACTTTGATTATAAATCTATAAATATAACAATAAATCTACAGTATTCAAATTATTTTCACAGACAAAGCATCAATTGATTAATATTTAAATGTTACAAAATACTGAACTGAAAGAATTTAGTCATATAACAACGTGTAAGAAGTAGAACTTAGGTCTAAGTTAGAACTCAGGATGCATTGGAGAATCAGTTAAGAAATTGAATGGAGGGACGCCTGGGTGGCTCAGTGGGTTAAACCACTGTCTTCGGCTCAGGTCATGATCCTAGGGTCCTGGGATCAAGACACAAATCGGGCTTTCTCTCTGCCTGCCTCTCTGCCTGCTTGTCCTCTGTCTCTGTCAAATAAAAAAATAAAATCTTAAAAAAAAGAAATTGAATGGATGCCTGACTATCTTATAGGTTTGCTAAAAATCAGTGACTTTGTGTTCACGTGTGGCTATGTAGGAATTTTTAAATCTCTCTAAGAAGTTATTAAATTTGATTATATAATGGCAGTAAAGGATGGGGAAAAGCAAAGTACAAACCCCATAAAGACAAAGGCACTGAGTATGAGAAAAGAGTAATAGATAAGAAGAATCAATGCATTTGAGGAAAGTGGGAATTGAAATACACAATGATTGTTGACTTTTTTAGATGGAGAAAAAAAACTAGCTTGCAAGAAGGAAATAACAGAAGACATGTTGTGATGTGAGACAGAATCCTAGAAAAGGCAGTAACGTGGAATGAAGGAGTAGGGAGAGCATATCAGGTAATTTGGATAGGAAGGAGTTAGGAGGTAATTGCTTGATAAATTTTATATGGCCCACTTAAATGCACAGATTTCTCTTCTTTAATTTATATGGAGAACAGGGTGTCCTTTCTCTTCACTTTCAGAGCACCAGAGGTGTACACTTTCAGACTGAATACCTGAAAAGCTCAGGACTCAGTTGCTTAAGCACAGCTGAGAGGACATATTTCAATTAAGATTTACATTTTGCTGTATGTGTAGACTTTCAAAAGTGGTTTAACCATATTTTTTCATTTAACAAGAAGACTACAGAGAGTGTTTTCTGGTGTTGGTTCAGAGTCTTCAGAAAGTCAAGTGAACTATCTTAGAGGTTTTCATGGCTTTTTATTCACAGTTGCAAAAATTGCTGTTGGAGTTCTCACTGTTAAGCCCACATTTCTGGCAGAAAGATAGAGGTAAAAGAGCATGATAGCTTGTACGACTGATACTTTGTCATATGGTTACAATATAACTAGAAAAGAGACAATAAAATATTTGATGTTGTTTTAAGTTTCCTTGTTGTCAATCCCTCAGTGCTTTCTGATATCTTTAAAGGAAAAAGTAGATGGATATTGACCTGGCAAATATCAACACCTGTCAGTCTCTCTTGGATAACCTATTTCTCTATAATCTCTTCTTCCCAGTAAAAAAAAAATAAAATACATTCATAACCTACACTATGCCATCTCAAGTTACTGCACCAAGATAAAATTACACTGACTCAAAGTTGCTCTTGACTGGTATGTTTCAAGCTCTATTCCTCGTTTGAGGACAGGTTTTAATAGGCCTGCCACTGTAGAAATCAGCTGGATGTTTAGAGGCTATCAGAACTATACAAAAACCTTGAAGGGGTAAAGACTTGAAAATTCTTTAGAGAGATTAGCTCCCTAAGGCATTATTCATCCAAACATTTTCCTCCAAACAATTAAGGCTGATGGATGAGGGGCACCTGAGGGGCTCTCTCATCACGTGGGTGGTGGGTTAAGCCTCTGCCTTCATCTCAAGTCATGGTCTCTGGGTCTTGGGATCCAGCCCCACATCGGGCTCTGCTCAAAAGGAAGACTCCTTCCCTCCCTGCTTGCCTGCCTCTCTGCTTACTTGTAGTCTCTCTCTCTCTGTCTCTCTGTGTCCAATAAATAAATAAAATCTTATAAAAAGGCTGATGGATGATAAATTATGAGAACTGCTCCCTCCAAATGATGCCTCTTCATAAGGATTTAAGAATTTAAAATTGTAAGAATTTGAAATTGAAACTTGATCGTAGGATTTATGTTACAGAATAACATCAAGTGAAGGCAGTTATTATTAGATCTGAAGTATTTGTGATTCTGAATTCTTGGCCTCATTAATAAATTTATTTTTAAATTCTCCCATGGAGTGGTGATTGGCCTTCAGTCTTTCATTGATGTACATCATTGGGTCAAATGAGATGTGTGTGCCCAGAACTATATATACTCTTCTTTGTATTTCACTGGAGATGGCATTTCTGAGTTTTGTTCAATTGAATTTGGACAGATGTTTTAATAGTCACTTCTAGAGTTGGCCCTGGAGAATATCTTCCTTTTTTTTTCTCTTCCCGATTCTCTGAAAAACCCTGACTAATTCACATTATCACAGTGATATCACAATTCATGTTTTTCCAAACACTATAGCTGCAAAATAGAAGGAAGCTACTCAGAATGTAATGCTATTGTGAATGATTGAGAAAGAAAACATTATTATAATTTAGCTACCAGGTTTCAATGTATTTTATTGTTGCTTAGAAAATCTTAGCATACCCAGACTTTACAGAGATTTGATGATCCTAAGAGGAGCTGAACTCAGGAACCAAAATAACTATGCACATAAAAAGTACAATTACTTACCTAAAAAAGATGATGTGGTTAACTTTATATGGCAATCCAAGTGTTATTGGAAGAGGAATTTAAAAAATAGCTTAGGGGCGCCTAGGTGGCTCAGTGGAATAAGCCACTGCCTTCGGTTCAAGTCATGATCTCAGGGTCCTGGGATCAAGCCCCACATCAGGCTTTCTCCTCAGCAGGTAGCCTGCTTCCCTTCCTCTCTCTCTGACCGCCTCTCTGCCTACTTGTGATTTCTCACTGTCAAATATATAAATAAAATATTTTAAAAAATAGCTTATAAGTATATGATAAAATAATGATATACATATACAAAGAAAAGAAAGATACTATACTGTGAATATAAATTAAGTGAAAATTGTTGAAATAAAGAATACAATAAATGGAGACTAAGATGAATATAGCTGTAAAATGAATAAGTGAGTTGGGAAAAACAAACAAACAAACAAATTAATGACTTTTGCCCAAATGCAGCAGAAGAGAAAAAAAAATAAAGAAAATATTTAAATAAGTACTGAGATAAATTTTGGAGAATTAAAGAAAGATAAAAGATACCAGACTTAAAATGATGCCAAACATGAGAAATCAGAAACAAAACAAACCAAAAACCACACACGCAAAAAACCACTCATATAGGGCGCCTGGGTGGCTCAGTGGGTTAAGCCGCTGCCTTCGGCTCACGTCATGATCAGGGTCCTGGGATCGAGTCCCACATGGGGTTCTCTGCTCAGCGGGGAGCCTGCTTCCTCCTCTCTCTCTCTCTGCCTGCCTCTCCAACTACTTGTGATTTCTCTCTGTCAAATAAATAAATAAAATCTTTAAAAAAAACACTCATATATATTATGGTGAGTTTTATGAATATCAAAAACAGAGAAGAGCATAAATGATGCCCAAGAGAAGAACAGATCACCTAAAATGTACAAGAATAATACTGACAGCAGAATTCTCAATAGTACTAGCATATAAAGGAGACAGCTGGGTGTTTGTATAGATGGAAAAGATATTTGAAACTAGATATTATACATCAAGCCAAATTCTTGATTAAATTTGAGAGCACAGTAAAAATACAATGAAGCATGTTAGGTCTTAGAACATTTATCACACAGAGACACACATTTTAGAAAACTTCCTTGGAGGACAGCTCAATTTAGATAGAGATAACAGAATTATGTACTCAAAGGCACATTTTGAAGGAAGGATTGAATATAGTCTGCACTGCAAATATTCTTTAATCGTATGTTCTGAATTTCCTAAATTTAAGAAGTATTTGTTCAAATATTTATCTTTAAATAAACCCTAGGAGACTTTTTCTTGGATTCTGGAAAATCAGTCCATTTGGATACAAATCTTTTTGTCACTGATGGAAATTTTGATAGCCCTTAACTGTGGAATGTCTAATGTATTGTTACAGCAATTGTGATTTGCCAATACATGGGTGATGTGTGTGTGTTGTGCATGTTTATTTTTATTTATGATGGTTTTACTCTTCTATGAGATTTTATGTAGACATAATTTTAATAAATTATGATTTGTTGAAATTTATCTGAGGTTATATATAATAAAATGAAATTTGTGTGACCTGAAGAAGTGCATCTCCATTTTTTTTTTTAAGAGTAGACTGGTCTTTAAAAATTGTCCAAAGAAGTACATTATATTCATTATTAAATTTGATAATATACAATAAAGTATTTATGGTCATATGGAACCATGTCAAATTCTACTATTAATTCATATTAATAATTACAATAAGAGGAAAAAGGGATATTTTTCAAAATGAAAATTAATGTATTTTTCAAAAAATGATATAGTGTTATTCACTGAACAGAGGGAACAAATGTCAAAGTTTAACACAGTTTACAGAATGTTTTAACATAAATTGAAATTTAAATCTGACCAAATTTCACAGTTCTAAGTAAAATGATAGCATTTTAAATCCTTAAAAAGTGGTAAGTGACCCAAAACATTGCTTAGAAAAACAAATTTAACACTACACTAGTCTGAGATGGTTAAGTTATGGTACAGCTTGCCATTGTGTATCATCAAATGGTATATTTTTTTCTTTTGGTCTTGTCATTATATTTTATTTTAGCCATTCTGATAAGTGTGTAGTGATATCTCAGTGTCATTTTAATTGCATTTCCTTGATGTCTAATTATGTCAAATTATATTATTTTGATGTTTAATGTTCTGAGCATTCTCAGTACAAGACCATGAAGCCACTTAGGAAAAATACAGTTGCAGATGCACTCATAGACCAACTCTTATTTAGAAATAAGAACAAACATTACTACCCATTCCAACAAAAAATAGATTTGTTATGCAGTAGGGATTTTATAAATTACCTGACACAAGTTATATAGTAAGATGAAATGGGACAGGTGGCTTCTTGCAGCTATATACAACATCAATTGAATTTCAATTTTCAGTATAATTTTTCCAAGTTATACACAGAATATATATTTAATGTAAATTGTGAACATTTTAAACTCTGTATATGGAAATTAATCAATTTTAAGTTTATACCAATCAAAATTAACGGAAGTTTATTTTAAATTAGTTAGCTTTCTCTATATTGCAAGACAGAATAATCAAGAATTGGTAAGAAAAAAATAATCTCTGTAAAATTACTGGGGGTGCATTATAAAGTGTTCGGTAAACGATCAAACTCACAATTTGGATTGAATGGCAAGTGACTTAAAATCTGGAACTCATTGTCAATTTTTTTTTCTTCATTGTGTCTTAAATGTGGAACAACAATGAGGTATTTCAAAGAGGTGAACCACAGATAAATTTCTCTAAGGGTGTGATGAGGGTTACTCAAAAAGGAACTTGACAAGGCTTTTAAAGATATCGACAATCATTATAACATAACGTGACTGATTGTTACTGTGCTCTTAACTGGGCAAACAATTGTTGGCTTCCAAGAAAGACTAACATAGTTGAGATTGTTGTAGCTGCCTTCTAGCACAGGGTCTCATGAAACAGGGATTCTAGCCACTGGCTGTGCAAGGCATGAGGCCTGTTAGTGATTCTATTTTTTCCTCTGCAGAATGGGTCTTTCTATATTCCAGGTCCTTTCTACCCCAATAAATAATGCGGCGATTCTCTCAGTCAGTTGTACTTTTGGTTTAAACAGCCAACTGTCTCTTAAAAGGGACTTTTGTTTAAAGTCCTTTAAAAAAAAAAGTTCTTTCAAAAAATCTTTTTTTTTATTTTATATTTTAATCCCATATGTTTACTCTGATCCTGGAACTTTGTCATTTTGACCTTCTCTGCTGATTAAAATATTCTCTCCAAAATGTCAGTTATTTGCAGGTACTTGCACTGTAGACATTCTTTACATATTTTTAAAAAAATCCATTCAGGATTCTTAGTGAAAATCCCGGGAATCTGAAAGACTACCATTTGCTATTCATCGAACAGTTACTGTCTCCACTATGTGACAGGGTTTCAGAGAACGTGAGCTCAAAAGAGATGTAACCTTTTTTCCACATTCTGCTACCATGATCATTTCTATGTTACTCAGTGGAGCCTTCTTTGTAGAAACATATTATCCAATCTTTTATAAAGCTGAATTTAAATTCTGTCCCTTCATTCCCCGCAAAGCTTAAAAAGCCAAGCAAATTTTGTTCCATTTTATAAGTACCCATAGATGGCACTTTTTTAATGTTGCGTTTTTGAGTTTTCATTACTCTTTATGTTACTTCTACTTCACAGATAAACAATTGCTAATGACAATGTGAACTTCCTACAAATGTGCAATCAAAATCCCTAGGTACACATTACTGAAGTTCTTCGTTCCCTTTAAACATTATTTCTCTCTTGATATGCATTCTTGTTTTGTATTATATTGGATTATAAAGTTTTTTTTAACAGACTGCATTTTTTAGAGTAGTTTGGGGATCAAAGTAAAATTCCCTTTCCCCACATACACACAGCCTTCCCCATTATCAACATCCTGTACCACGGTGATAATTTTTCACGCTCACTGACCCTACACTGACACATCATTATCACCCCAAAGTCCACAGTTTACATTAGAGTTCACTCTTGGTGGGGCACCAGGGTGGCTCAGTGAGTTAAGGCTTCTGCCTTCGGCTCAGGTCATAATCTCATGGTCCTGGGATCGAGCCCCAGACCAGACTCTCTGCTTGGCAGGGAGCCTGCTTTCCCCCAACCCCTGCTTTCCCTGCCTGCCTCTCTGCCTGCTATGGTGCCTGTCAAATAGATAAATAAAATCTTAAAAAAACCTTTTCTCATAGAGTTTACTCTTGGTATAGTATCTTATGCATTTTGACAACTGTGTAGCGATATATATCTAAAATATCATACATATCATACAGAACATTTTCACTGGCCTAACAATCCTCTGTGCTCTGCCTGTTCATCCTCCTCCTCTCCTAACAGCTACAAACTGCTGACCTTTATACCATTTGCATAGTTCTGCCTTTTCTAGAAGGTCATATAGTTGGAAGCTTGCAACATGAAGCTTTTTCAAATTGACTTCTTTCACTTATTATGACGAATTTTAAGTTTGTTCCATGTCTTTTCATTGCTTGGTAGCCATTTCTCTTTATTGCTGAATCATATCCCATTGTTTCAATGGACCACAGTTTATCTATCCATTCTCCTCCTGAAGGACATCTTGGTTACTTCCAATTCTTGGCACTTATGGGTAAAGCTGTTACAAACACAGGTTTATATGCAGGATTCTGTGTACACAAAGTTTTTGCTCTTTTGGGTGAGTACCAAGGAGCACGATTGCAGGATCATATGGTAAGAATATGTTTAGTTTTGTAAGAAACTGCCCAACTGTCTTCCAAAGTGGTAGCACCATTTTGGTGTTCTCACCAGAATGAATGAGAGTTTCTCTTGTTCCTCATCGTCAAAAGCATTTTATGTTGTCAGTATTTTGGATTTTAGCCATTCTAATAGATGTGTAGTGATATATCATTGTTTTATTTATTTATTTTTTTAAAAGATTTTATTTATTTATTTACAGAGAGAGATGACAAGAAGACGGAGAGGCAGTCAGAGAGAGAGAGAAAGGGAAGCAGGCTTCTGCTGAGCAGAGAGCCCAACGTGGACCTGGATCCCAGGACCCTGAGATCATGACCTGAGCCAAAGGCAGCAGCTTAACTCACGGAGCCATCCAGGCGCCCCTCTTTGTTCTTTTAATTTACAATTCCTTAATTAGACATGCTGTGGATCATCACAGCATCTTTTCATATCATTATTGCCATCTATATATCTTCTTCAGTGAGATGTCTGTTCCAGTCCTGGCCAATTTTTCAATCAGGTCCTTCATTTTCTTGTGTTTGCGTTAATAAATAAATAAATACATAATAATAAATAAATAAATAAATAATAAATGAATGAATTTATTATATATGTTATATATAGTATATTATATATATTATTATATATTAAATAATAATTTATTAAAAATAAATTTACTAATGAGGTCAAGAATTCAGAATCACAAATACTTCAGAATTAATAATAACTGCCTTCACTTGATGTTATTCTATAAGATAAATACTACGATCAAGTTTCAATTTTAAATTCTTGCAATTTTAATTTCTTAAATGCTTATGAAAAAGCATCATTTGGAGGGATCAGTTTTCATAATTTATCATCCATCAGCCTTTTTTTAAAAATTTTATTTATTTATTGGACACAGAACGAGAGAGAGAGAGAGAGAGAGAGATCACAAGTAAGCAGAGAGGCAGGCAAGCAGGGAGGGAAGGAGTCTTACTTTTGTTCTGGACTTGAGATCCCAGGTGGAAACTAGTCCCTCAGACCTCCCTGGCAGCAAGGAGCACAGGGAGGGATTCTCGGTTTTTCCACCCTGGCTCTTCCTCTCTCCACATTCACATGCCTTCGGGCGTCTCTTCGGGCGTCT
This sequence comes from Mustela nivalis, assembly GCF_964662115.1. Lineage (NCBI taxonomy): Eukaryota > Metazoa > Chordata > Mammalia > Carnivora > Mustelidae > Mustela > Mustela nivalis. Next base: position 49,974 of record NW_028135762.1, on the reverse strand, counting down.
CTTTAACCCACTGAGCCATCCAGGTGCCCTTAATTGTTCTTTTAATTTACAATTCCTTAATTAGGCATGCTGTGGATCATCACAGCATCTTTTCATATCATTATTGCCATCTCAATATCTTCTTCAGTGAGGTGTCTGTTCCAGTCCTTGCCAATTTTTCAATCAGGTCCTTCATTTTCTTGTGTTTGAGTTAATAAATGAATAAATAATCATAATAAATAATAAATAAATAAATAATAAATGAACAAATGAATTTATTATATATGTTATATATGTTATATATAATATATATTATATATATTATTATATATTAAATAATAATTTATTAAAAATAAATTTACTAATGAGGCCAAGAATTCAGAATCACAAATACTTCAGATCTAATAATAAGTGCCTTCATTTGATGTTATTCTGTAACATAAATCCTATGATCAAGTTTCAATTTTAAATTCTTACAATTTTAAATTCTTAAATGCTTATGAAGAAGCATCATTTGGAGGGAGCAGTTTTCATAATTTAGGATCCATCAGCCTTTTTTTAAAGATTACATTTATTTATTGGACACAGAGAGAGAGAGAGAGAGAGATCACAAGTAAGCAGAGAGGCAGGCAAGCAGGGAGGGAAGCAGTCTTCCTTTTGAGCAGAGCCCGATGTGGGGCTGGATCCCAGGACCCAGAGACCATGACTTGAGATGAAGGCAGAGGCTTAACCCACCACCCACGTGATGAGAGAGCCCCTCAGGTGCCCCTCATCCATCAGCCTTAATTGTTTGGAGGAAAATGTTTGGATGAATAATGCCTTAGGGAGCTAATCTCTCTAAAGAATTTTCAAGTCTTTAACCCTTCAAGGTTTTTGTACAGTTCTGATAGCCTCTAAACATCCAGCTGATTTCTACAGTGGCAGGCCTATTAAAACCTGTCCTCAAACCAGGAATAGAGCTTGAAACATACCAGTCAAGAGCAACTTTGAAACTTTTAAGTAATTTATCAACATTTCTTTGATTTTGGTTCATATCCGAAATAGTTCCATATTACACTTGCCTAATTTCTCCAGACCTGACTTTGAAGGAGGCATTCAGTTCCAGCTAGTTCCATATTTTGGCAAGAACTATAATTCTATATATAAAAAAAACCATATTTTAGGGTGCCTGGGTGACTCAGTGAGTTAAAATCTCTGCCTTCGACTCAGGTTATGATTCCAGGTTCCTGGAATTGAGTCCCACAGTGGGCTCTCTTCTCAGCAGGGAGCCTGCTTCCATTCCTCTCTCTCTGCCTGCCTCTCTGCCTTCCTGTGATCTCTGTCAAGTAAATAAATAAAATTTTTAAAAAAACATATTTTATACCAGTTATTCATGTTTATTAACTAAGATATCACAATACAAATAATACAAACAGTTGCTCTTTATTAATACCTTCAACCAAGATCAAAAAAATATGTCATATTTAATCCAAAAATTTTATATCATGTGAAAAGTCAGATATATATAAAATTACATTTAAAGTTTTAAAAATAGCAGCAAATATTTTCATTTAAATGCAAATTTCAAAGAAAATCTACTTTTCCAAACATGACTTTTTATCTTATTTTTTTTTAATTTTGTCGACAACTGATAAATTTTTTAGCGAGACTATAAATGTTAGATTGAAAAAAATGATTAAGAGGTGTAGGTTCAAATTATTATGTTCCATTAAAAATGATTTAGTCTTTGATGAACATCTGTTTGGTAATGTGTTGTATCCAGATATAGTAAATTAATGACATATATAAAATTATAGGGAAATGACACCTTCCGTTCCATTATGAGTAGAGCTTTTAAAATGCTATTTGTCACAACCTGTCATCTTGTCATTATGTAGCATTTAAAAAATATATACTCTTCACTATGAAGTCTTTTAGAAATCTAAAATATGACTTTCTATGGTTAGTGTTTCCATATTCCTTTATTGCCAGTTTGAACAAATCCACTTGCTTTGATTCAAAGGTAATAAATTCCTCTTATTTGGAAAAATGATGTTTAGTAATGTTCTCTCACCCTTAGCAGGTGGTTTCATTTTAGCACACTTCAGAGTTATAATTTCATGTTTTTAAAACATTTATTATGATCTACATAGATGAATGAAACTTTTATTTTATTAAATTATTGGCCAAAAAATCTGTTATTTTTAAAAATGTATTTCTTTTGAAGGATTATTTTAGAGCATTCAGAGAGGATCTAGGAGTGTGGTATTATGCAATTTTTAAGTAGGTTTGAAATGGTTATTTATATGATTGTTTCTTTAAGGCTTTTGTCTTATTTTGGTTTTTTTTTTTTGTCTTATTTTGTCTTATTTTGTCCATTATATGCTATAAAATATTTTGAAAGTAAATTTAAGGTATGTTTTACATAGTTCATTTTTGGAAAAAAATATTGAAATGACTTATGAAATTCAGTATACTCTCAACATTAATTTATTCTGAAATTTACCAATTGTCTACTGTCTATTATATGGCAGATATTACTTCAGACTACACTGGTAAATGAAATACTTGGCTTTGTAGAACTTTTATTTTAATGGGTTAGACAATTAAAAGCTATAAACCTTAATAAAAATTGCATAGTGCATTCATAAATGATGAGTACAATGGGGAAAAAGAAAAAATAAATCAGGGTGAGAAAAATCAAGGTTGCTAGGCAGGGGATGGGGAGTTAAGAATTTTAATAGGAAGATCAGGGTAGTTACAATGAAGCTGACAATTGAACAAAGGTATGGAAAGGTGATGCAATTGCCCAGAACTATCAGCAATAAGGTCACTCCAGACAAAGGAATTGGCTATCTTGAAGGCCATAAGGTTGGATCGTGCCTGGCATATCTGAGGAATAGCAAGGAGGCCACTGTGAGGGACTGAAGAGTAGCAGGGAAAGAGGTCACAGAGGTTAAATGAGTGGCTAGATCATGTAAAAGCTTAGAAGTCATTGTAAAACTTTGGCTTTTATATTTGGAAACTTACTGAGTGATAGAATTTCTGCTAATAACTGAGAGTTCAAATGTCCATAAAATTTCAAGGATTCTTATTCTAGTAAGACAGAATAAAGAAAAAGAGTTCATATTTTCACATGGTGTAGGAAGCTATGGGAGCACAGAAGAAGGCACTAAAATCACACCAATATATTTGATGACTGTGACTATATATAAATTTGTATTTTCTAGATTTTTTATAGTCATGGAATCACACAGTATATACTATTCATTGCCTGGCTTTTCTTTTCTCAGCACCATTACTTTGAGAATCTCCAATTGTTAATAGTTCATTTTGATGTTGAATAGTAATCTCTTTAATGAATAGATCATAATTTGTCTTTGCTCTATTGATGGACATTGATGAACATTTCCACTGTTTTCAATTCTTAAAAATAAAGCTGCTATGAAATTCATATACAAGTCCTTGTACGAACATAGGGTTTGTTTCTCTTGGTTAAATGCCTAGAAGTAAAATGGCTATTCGTGTAACTGCAACATATTTTGCATTTAAAAAAATTTTCAAACTATTTTCCAAAGTGGTGGTATCATGATACATGCCCACAACAGTTTAGATTTTTTGTTGCTTCTCAATCTAGCTCAGACGAAGTACAATTAGCCTTTATAATTTTAGCCATTCTAATAGATGTCTCATTATGATTTTAATTTGTATTTCTTTAATGTCTAAATGTTGAGAAATTTGTCATGTGCTTATAAGCCATCCATATCCTTTTGGTGACATGTCTCTTCAATAATTTTCTTCACATGTAAAATTGGATACTCTGTTTGATTATTAGTAAGGTTTTTTATTTTTATTTATATTTTAACAATCAGAGTTGATGTCCATTATCAGATATATAATTTGCAAAGCCCTTCTCCATCTTTACGGTTTCTCAATGGAGCTTTGATAGTTGTGTCTTTCAAGAAATATGCTACTTCTTTCCTGATACATGGAGGTATGACTAGAACATTATCAATGTTGACCTTTGCAAAGAAAATCATGGCTTAAGATATATGTAGTCTGCGGTTGTTGGGAGTGTTCTGTAATATCAAGCATATCTAGTTAGTTGATAATTTTATTCAAGTCTTACATATCTTACCAATTTGATGACCATTTGTCTATATAATCTTAAAATAAAGGTGTTGAAATTTTTTTCCATTTGTCTTCTAAGGTAGAAGTTATGATTTTTGTTCTTAGTTTTTCCCTATATATCCCCAAATCTGTTATTAAGTATTAAAAGTCAAGCATTATTATACTCCCTGATGAATTCATCCTTTTACTCTTCTGTAATTTTGACTTGATCTTTATGTCTGATAATGAAATTTGCTTTAATATCACTTTTCATTATCTTGATATAACCACCAAAGTTATAGTGTGATTAGTGTTAATGTAGCATATTTTTTCTTTTACTTTATAAAGCACTTCTATATTTAATCCTGGAAAAAAACCCAGCTTTTTAGCTCTGGAAGCATCTTTCTAAATTATGTTTTCTTTTTTTTTTTAATGAATCAGTAGCAATTTTTGTTAAGGGACCTAAACTGAAAGTAGGTTTAGAAATTTATTTATTGATATATTTATTTATTTAGTAAAATATTTTATCTTGTTTATTGACAGCGAGAAAGAGAGAGATAGAGAGAGAGCGAGAGAGAGAGAGGAAGCGCACAAGTGGGGGTAATTACGTGCAAAGGGTGATGAAGAAGCAAGCTCCTTGGGGTGCAAGTAGTCCCATGCAGGGCTGGATTCTGGTACACTGGAATTATGACCTCAGCCAAAGGCAAACATCTGCCTAAACAACTGAGTCATCCAGGCAACACTAGAAAATTAAAAAAATAAAAAGAACTTTTAAAAACATTTTGTTTGTTTCTTTTTTTTAATATTTTATTTATTTGACAGAGAGACAGGAAGAGGAACTATAAGCAGGGCAGAGGGAAAAAGAGAAGCAGGTTTCCCACTGAGCATAGAGCCTGATGTGGGGCTCCATCCCAGGACCCTGGGATTATGACCTGAAAAGAAGGGACACTTATGGATGAAGCCACCCAGACACCTCTTTTCTTTGTTTTTAATATATGGCAACTGATGCCTCCCAGCCACGAGGAGTATATTATCCATTGATTAAATCTTTGATAACAACCTATTTAAAGAGGTGTGTAAATATATACTTACTCAGATTTATACACTTTGTGTTTTCTTCATAGTTTGGGGCTGGACCCCATGGTCACAACACTGCTTCCAGTCTTTGCCTTCCCATCTTTTGATACCAGGTATTTGTTCAGCAAAGCAAATTAGTATCAAAATTAATAAGCCCTTGGCACCATATCTCTGGAGCAGGGGTTGCTCTTAGCCAAGGCTCAGAGCAGTTGACCTCCCCTCGCTAGTGCTCTAGCCCCAAGGACTAGGTCCCTGCCACCAGAACTCAGTCTTACATGTTATGCTAAGCAGACAAAACCAAAGCAGGAAAGCTCCGACAGCTTTCACTGGAATGCCTCATCTCCCACTCCCTCGACGTCCAGGCAGTACCAGATGCCAGGGAGGGGTCTTGGTCCAACATATGGGAGGGAAGGAAGTAGCCACGAGCAAGTACCTGCCTCTCTGTGCCTTTCTTTCCTGAGCAGGTTGTAAGGAGGAGGAAGAGGAAGGGGAAGAGAGGTGAACTTCAAGGGGTGAAGGCCTCAGGTATTCAGCTAGCTCCTGCCAGTAGGAAAGGGACAAAGGAGAAGGCAGTGAGTCTTGCAGGGAGGGTGGGGGGTAAGGGTTACAGCTTATGACGGAATATGGACAGGAGTAATAGGGATACTAGACATTTGAGTCCACCATTGGCAAGCTGGGCTGGGTGTCAGGGCAGATAGGCCTCCCTGGGCAACGGCACATGAGAGAAGGTGGAATTCTTCTCTGAGGAGCAGGTGGAGCTTTGGGTGTTGGGAAAGCATTGACAGTATTGTTCCAGGGCCAAGGACAGGTCCGCATACTCCTGGTTGGAGGTCAAGGCCACAGTATGATCCAGGTCTTCTACCACCAGCTTGAAGGTACCACATGCCAGCCACCCCTCATTATTGTGTATAACTCTCTGGTGCACTTATTGGCTTATCCATCAAATGACTTTTTCAGCAGCGTGAAAACCACCTCCACAGGCACTCCAGGATATGGGAGGCTTCCAGAGTGACGATTTTGCACAGGATCACCCCAAAAGACCAGAAGTCACTCTGGTGGATGTAGATCTGGTGAAACGTGGCCTTAGGGACCATGCACTTCACAGGCAGTCCACTGTTGGTTGTCTTTTTATAGTAACTGATGTGGTGATATCTCTGGCAAGGCTGAAGTCTGAGATCTTCATCATGTTGTCCTTTGTCACCAGCACTTCCCTGGTGGCCAGGTCTTGGTGTATGCACTTCTTGGAGGCAAGGTACTCCATGCCTCAGGCTACCTGATATCACAGGATACCAGGTCCTTGGAGGAGAGTTGCTCTGCTGCATTGTGGCTGATATTGTAACAGTACTCCAGGTCAGGAGGCCTGCAGGTACTCCTGTATGTTGTCTTTGGAGGCATATTCCGTGAGAGTGTACGAAGGACCGTCCTGTGTGCAGGACCCAGCAGGTTGATGGTGTCTTTGTGCTGTCCAATCATCTTCATCATCTCCATTTCTGAGATTAGTTTTGACAGGTCTTTCTCTGTTGCATCTGACTTCAACATCTTTATAGACACTTTAGTCAAATGGTTGGATTTGTCTTTGTCCAGCCCAATGGCGTCCTCCAACACCACCTGCCCAAAGTAGGCCTGTCTTAGGGGTCTGCCTAAACTGCCTACAACCAGCCTGCCTCAAGGCAGTTATGAACTCTAGATTATTCTCAAAAACATTAAACCACAAGCTAAAAGTTCTCTTCACTAGGTCTCTGTCGCAGGTCTAATTTTCTTATCTTTCATCATTTATCTTTTTCCTAATTCTTATTTTCAGTATAGTTGATTTTGCTTCCAGGTGTTTCCCCTGGTTTCTGTATGCTGTTTCATAAGGAAGAATTATCCTGTCATAAAATTATTTCTTGAGCATTCATTACATCTCTCAGTTAAAATGGGTTCTTTTATGGTATTGATTTATTTGAGTTTTCTCAAAATGGGAAGAGTGTTCAAAATGTTGTTTTCCTCAAGGTTCAGAGTATGTCTTAGCCTCATATTTACTCTTTTTGAAATTCAATTTTCAAATTCTAGTCCCTCTTTTTATCTTTTTAAATGAAAATGTTTTTTTTTTTTTTACTATTCTTTTATTTGAGTATAGTTGATATTCAGTGTTACCTTGGTTTCAGGTTTTCAATATCTCCATACATTATTCTATGATCACTACAAACATAGCCACCATCTGTCACCATATAACACTATTATAATATCATTGACTATATTCTCTACACTATCCCATATCTCTTTTTAAAATCTCTGATTTTTATGTTTTCTGTTATTCCAATTTTCGAACATCATTTTACTTTGTTACTTTAATAAAATATGCCTGATTACACACCCTTTGCTGAAAACCATAGCATGGGATATATAGTAGTCTTCTTCTTCTTCTTCTTTTTTTCTTAATTAACATATAATGTATTATTAGCCCCAGGGGTACAGGTATGTGAATCGCCAGGTTTACACACTTCACAGCACTCACCACAGCACATAGCCTCCCCAATGTTCATAACCCCACACCCTCTCCAACCCTCCCCACTCCCCCAGCAACTCTCAGTTTTTTGTGTGAGATTAAGAGTCTCTTATGGTTTGTCTCCCTTTCGATCCCATCTTGTTTCATTTACTCTTTTCCTGTCCCCCATATTGCACCTCCATTTCCTCATATCAGGGAGATCATATGATAGTATGATAGTGTGTTTCTCTGGTTGACTTATTTTGCTAAGCATAATACCCTCTAGTTCCATCCATGTCATCGCAAATGGCACAATTTCATTTCTTTTGATGGCTGCATAGTATTCCATCGTGTGTGTGTATATATATATATATATATATATATATATATATACATATATATGTATATATACCATTCAATTGTTGATGGACATCTAGGTTCTTTCCACAGTTTGGCTATTCTGGATATTGCTGCTATAAACATTTGGTGCACGTGCCCCTTTGGATCATATATTAGTCTTCTTTACCTCTATCAGAACCCCAGGAAGCTTTATTTATTTATTTACTCACATAAACAGATGATCCAACACAACGTTTTTTGATGTTCAAATGTATTATAATGTCTTACCGCTTAAAACTATGCTTACTGCTCTCTTTCACTGTCTGACTAAATCCTCATCATCACTATGCCATTTAATCATAAAGAACATTTGAACTCAGAGTTCTCTCAATATCAGGGAATGAAGACTCCACCCTTCTGTTTGTGCAGGTAAAATAAATGTTGATATTGCCTGTCCTGCACATACTCCATCCTGTTCACCAGAATATTCACCATCAAAATATATACAAAATAAAAACCATACCTCACCACTTCTATTACCACCCAGCATGCTAAAAACACCATCATATGTTCCTGAATTATTGACTTGATTGTTTGATAACCCTACTTCCACACATGCTGCACTCCCTTCTCCGTGCAAATTTATTTTGGTACAGCAACTTAACCTAAAAATCAAGTCAGATGATTTTATTCTGCTGTTGAAAGTCTTTTGGTATCTTCCCCTTTCATATTAAATAAAAACTGAAGGTGTTTCAATGTACTAGAAGGTCATGCATCAATACGTTCTTCCTCTCTCCACCACTATGAACTCCTCATTGGCCTCCTTGCTTTTCCTCAAAAGTAACAGACCAGCTGTTCACACAAAGTCTATATACTTACTTGCTCTGCCTAGAGCAATCTTTTCCTTTAATATTTGTATAACACCCTCCTTCACTTCCTGGGTCTTTGTGCAAATAACATCTCATAAATGAGATATAACTACCCAACAAAAAATAAAATTAACTTTCATCCCAGCATTCTCCAATGGTTTTTTCCTTTCTTGTATTTCTTTGTAACAATTATCACCATCACCCATCCATCATTATTCTATTACTGGTTTATTTTCTTATTGGAGACAGAGAGAGAGAGAATTGGGAGGGGGCACAGAGGAAGAAGAAAACACCCCACTGCCTAGAAAGCCTGCGGGGAGTTACATCCCAGGACCCTGAGATCATGACCCAAGCCAAAGGCAGTCACTCAATGGTCTGAGCCACCGAGGTGCCCCTCTATTATTGGTTTATTTCACTATTATATTTCAAAAAAATGTAAGCTCTTTGTGGTCAGGTATTTTATATGTTTGATTAATTGAAGTATTCTCAGAAAGGTAGCTGGAAGATTGTAAGGGATCACTAAACTGTATTTTGTTGTTATTATTGGGCTCCTTTATGGGCTTTACCTCTTATGCTAGACGTCTATCCTTCAGATGTAAGCAATAAGAATAGAGCCCTGCTGCCTGTTCAAGTGTGTAAAAAGCCTGTATTAAGTGGATTTTTAAAAGCTAAATGAATGGCTTAATAGTTGTATATAGGGGGAAAGGGAACATATTTTCCACGCTTTAGAAGTGGAGTTCTTTTATAGAGTTCTTGTACAAGACTACACTATTGAACGATAATGGGCAGTTGTACATTCCAATTATACAAACACTTTGGTAATTTATATCCTTTTTTTGTAATTCATGACTGGATCATTTAATTCCTTAGGAGCATTATAGCATTTCAACTTTCATGTTCAATAAACTTATTGGGGTTGCTACCTTTTTTATTCAAATGGAGAAATAGTCATGATTTAATCTAAATAAAGTGTTATTGATTGTGTTGTTTTCTAGGAATGAGTCGCACATGCTAGTTTAAAAGTTTTGATAAATTCCCAAGTCTGTCACCGATAAAAACCTTTTGTAGATTAGTAACTTGATCAAAACAGAAAAGTTATGTAACACTCAGTTGTTATACTATCTTTGTTTCCATCTTGCATTGTAATAACACCCATCTTAACTCTATTTAAGACAAGTCGGGGCGCCTGGGTGGCTCAGTGGGTTAAGCCTCTGCCTTCGGCTCAGGTCATGGTCTCAGGGTCCTGGGATCAAGTCCCACATCAGGCTCTCTGCTTGGCGGGGAGCCTGCTTCCTTCCTCTCTCTGCCTGACTCTCTGCCTACTTGTGATCTCTGTCTGTCAAATAAATAAATAAAATCTTTAAAAAAAAAAAAAAAAAAAAAAAAGACAAGTCATCGCCAGATGGCTTTCTGGCATTGATTGCATGATATGACATCTAGTATAACTAAAAGTTTTTGGTTTTAGTAGCATATAAATCAATTTAGAAAAATATATGTATTTGAATATAAGGTAAATTTTTAAATTATTTGGGAATAGTAAACTAAATTTTTTTGTAAATTTTTATTTTCTAAAATTTCATTGAGCTCTTTTGCAATAAGAAACAAGTTACAGGGCCTACTGGGTGGCTCAGTGGGTTAAGCCTCTGCCTTTGGCTCAGGTCATGATCTCAGGGTCCTGGGATCGAGTTCCGCATCGGGCTCTCTGCTCAGCAGGGAGCCTGCTTCTCTCTCTCTCTCTCTCTGCCTGCCTCTCTGCCTACTTGTGACCTCTCTCTGTCAAATAAATAAATAAAATCTTAAAAAAAAAGAAACAAGTTACAAAAAATTAAGTTTTATTTACCCCAATTCAAAATTATTAGTAATATGATCATAGAGGTTGATGTATTTAAAATATTGAACCCAAAATATTTTATTAGGTAAATTCGTGAATGCTGAGCATTCACTGTTAAAATATACTAATCCTATTGATAGACTGGTAGAAGCCTAAGATCAAATATTTATTAAATATTTATATCCATATCTTTTCATGGCTTGGTAATTCATTTCTCTAGCATTAAATAATATTCCATTGTTTGCATGTACTACACTTTATTTGACCTTTCACCTATGGAAGGATATCTTGGTTGCTTCCAAGCTTTTGTCAGTAATGAATAAAACTACTATAGACATCTTTGTGGGTATAGATTTCATCTTCTTTGGATAAATACCAAGAACTGCTACTGCTGAATCATCTGGCAAGAATATGTTTAGTTTTGTAAGAAACTGCCAAGTTGTTTTCCATTCTTTATTCTCAATAGGCATGGAAGAACATTCCTGTTGCTCCACATCCTCACCAACATTTTGTGTTCTGTTGTCAGTGTTCTGGATTCTGGGTATGTCTGCTTCCTCTTTTTTGTTTTAATTTGCATTTTCCTGATGACATATGATGTGAAGCATCTTTTTATATGCTTATTTGCCATCTGTAATATTTTCTTTTGTGAGGTATCTGCTAAGGACTTTGGCTCATTTTTAATCAGGTTTTTCCCCCATTGTTGAGTTTTAAGGGGTCTTTGTGTATTTTAGATTAACAGTCCTTTGCCAGATGTGTATTTTGCAAATTTTTTCTCATAGTCTGTGCTTTGCCTTTTCATTCTCTTGGCTTTGTGTTACACAAGGTAGACATTTTTAAATTCAGTCCTTGTGCTTTTGTAGCTAAAGTTATTTCCAAAACCAAGGACATTTATATTTTCTTCTATATTACCTTCTACATGTTTCATGTTTAGGTTTATAATCCAATCTGAGTTAATTTTTGTGAAGAGGGTATGATATCTGTCTGGGTTTATTTTATTTTATTATTTTATTTTATTTTTATTTTATATTTTTACATTTAACTTCACCATTTCTCCAGAACCATTTGTTTAAAAGATTGTATTTTGCTCTCTTGTAATGCTTTTGCTTTTCTATTAAATATAAAATATAATTGATAATATGTATTCCGTTCCTTTAATCTAGTCTTTCTGTGTTATTACAATATCTTGCTTACAATTATCGTTAGGGTATACTTTTTTTAAAGATTTTATTTATTTATTTGACAGAGAGAGAGATCACAAATAGGCAGAGAGACAGACAGAGAGAGAGATGAGGTGAAGCAGGCTTCCTGCTGAGCAGAGAGCCCAATGTGGGACTCGATCCCAGGCCCCTGGGATCCTGACCTGAGCCGAAGGCAGAGGCTTAACCCACTGAGCCACCCAGGTGCCCCATCATTATGGTAAACTTTGAAGGCAGTCCTCAGTCTTTGTTCTCCTTCAACACTATGTTGACTATTGTGAGTCTTTGCTTCTCCATATAAACTTTAAAATAAGTTTGTTAATATTAAAAAAAAAGAACTTGCTGGAATGCATTAATTGTATAGATAAACTTGGAAACCAGTGACCTCTTGAGCTTAGCAGGAGATAGACCATGGCCATCAGTTGTCACAGTGGTGCCTCTGGAAGAACCTATTGCAAATCCCTAGGCAAAATGAAACTTCAAGGATCTAAGTGTCCACCTGTCTGAAAGCTGGGGAATCTAGATAAGAGAGGGAAAATTAGTTATGATAAAACATATCAACAAACATCAATAAATTTTGTAAAACTAATTGTCATGGCTCATATCCTATATGACCAACAGAGGGACCATCAAAAGGAAAGCATCCGTTATGTTTATTATGAAATTTTTTATTCAAAATAAAGCAATGAGAGAGGAAGACACAATGAGAAAATTACCATTTTTTAAATGGTAAACTTCTTACAAAATGGAATAGGTTTTATATTTTAAGTAGTATATTGAAAAGTAAAACATTGGGGCACCTGGGTGGCTCAGTGGTTTGGGCTGCTGCCTTTGGCTCCGGTCATGATCTCAGGGTCCTGGGATGGAGCCCTGCATCGGGCTCTCTGCTATGCAGGAAGCCTGCTTCTCTCTCTCTCTCTCTCTCTACCTGCTTGTGATCTCTGTCTGTCAAATAAATAAATAAAATTTTTTTAAAAAAAGAAAAGAAATGTAAAACACAAAAAAATAAAATTTTAATTTAAAAAATTATGTAATTTTTTAAAAACCTTAAAAATAGCAGAACCATTTTTCTTATAACTGGAAAATACATTGTATATATATCTATCAAAAATAATTTTTCGGGCGCCTGGGTGGTTCAGTGGGTTAAGCCGCTGCCTTCAGCTCAGGTCATGATCTCAGGGTCCTGGGATGGAGCCCCACATCGGGCTCTCTGCTCATTGGGGAGCCTGCTACCTCCTCTCTATCTCTGCCTGCCTCTCTGCCTACTTGTAATCTCTCTCTGTCAAATAAATAAATAAAGTCTTTTAAAAAAATAACTTGCAATGGGAGCACCTGGGTGGCTCAGTGGGTTAAAGCCTCTGCCTTCGGCTCAGGTCATGATCCCAGGTTCCTTGGATCCAGTCCCACATCAGGCTCTCAGCTCAGAAGGGAGCGTGCTTCCTCCTCTCTCTCTGCCTGACCCTGCCTACTTGTGATCGCTGTCAAATAAATACATAAAATCTTTTATAACAAAAAATTAAAAAAACTTGTCATTTCTGGAATCAGGAGCATATGGAAAAAAATAATATCTGAGGACAATACTTCTGCCATGTTTTGTGCCTTGTTAATATTTTTAAACAGTCAGGCAACTTTTAGCTTTATTGAAATACCTGCTAAGATACCAGCAGTGCCTTTTGGAGCCCTATGACTATAAAAATTAATTGCAAATATTCAAAATGTTTACTATGGTGTCACTATTTAGGGCCACCACCAAGCATGTTTCAGAAGTAAGCAAAACTGTTACTCTTCTGTAAGGCAAAAGGGCATGCTTTCAGGAGTTCCATCTGCTGTACCAGGAGGTGAATCAAGTAATGATTTTAGTCTATAAAATAATTCACTTTTCAATCTAACATTCCTTATTCCACATTATAATAATAAAAACTAGGAGGAGACTAAAACAAACAACTACAACTACAACAACCAGCTTTTCCTTCAGTGGAAAAGTAAATATAGCCTGAAATTTATTTTTAAATATTTTTAAGATAAGCGTTTTTGTTAGAAAACCATATATTTTATATTACTAAGAAATAACAGGCAAAGTTTTATTAACTTCTAAAAAGTCTAGTTACTTCTATTTATCTATTAACTCATCTCTTTATGAAGTAGAACATGATCACACCTATTGTATCTACCCAAGTTTGTATGCTTTGGTTATTTTTTGTTTGCTATTTCCTTGCTTAATTTTTACAATACTTGATACATAATAGTATCTTTAAGCCCATCTATGGTTTCAGAGAATTTGTTTGAACTTCATCAAAATGTACCATACTTTTTGCACTGTCCTTGTTTTACTTCTCTATTAACTTTCCAAGATTTATTCACTTTAGAGTGTGTAGCTATCATTTATTTTTATTCCTCTATAATGCTATGTTTACAAATTTGTATTTATCTGTACTTTTAAAAGTATCTTAATTATATACCATTTCTCATCTCACGTAACACTCACGTTACTTCTACACTTATCAGATATTATGTAACTGAAAACCACAACTCAGCAACAATATAGCACCATTTTTCAAAATTAAATGGCTTAGCAGAATTCTTTAATTCTATCCTTTATTTGTATTAGATGACCCTTTATTCTGGTATTTGGCATTGTTCATATGGAGGAAAGCTTATAAGTTGATATTCCATAAATAGAAGGATTTATTATGATTGATTAATTATTTTCATTTAGAATGCATAGAATATGGTTGATTTAATATTTCTTTCTTACTCTCTGCCTGGAACAGAGTGCTATCTATGTAATAGCCACTAAAATATTAAGTTAATTACCTAGACTTTAAACTTCATATGAATAGGAATAACATACAGAACTCTTCTCAGATTGGGACACCTGGGTGGCTCAGTCAGTTAAACACCTTAGCCTTTAGATCAGGTCATGATCTTAGGGTCCTGGGACTCAGTTCTGCCACAGATTCCCTGCTTACCAGGGAGTTTGCTTCTCCCTCACCCTGCTGCTCCCCCTGCTTGTGCTCTCTCTCTCTTACAAATAAATAAAATTAAGAAAATGAATTCTTCTCAGATAGCTAATAGAGAATATCGTCTTTGTATTCATCAAAGGGAAAGTGCCATATAATAATGAAATTCAGACTACTTCAAATTCATTTTTTAACCAGTAAGAAAGTACTGGAAACAAGCCAAAAATGTCTTTAATGAATTAAAGAAATAGATTGATTTTCAATATCTTAATGTTTCTAAAATAAATTGCAAGATTTTTATACTAGATATCAGTGTAAATATTTATTATACAAGGATATTCTAAAAATAAACCTGAGAAAACTACTTGACATATATGATGACAAAAATGAGTTTGACAAAAGTCAGTTTGGGTAAAACTTACAACACCTACCACCCAAAACTCTTGTTCTATAATTTCATTATTTTAATTTACAAAAATACAAAAATAATATATCAGAGTAAGTATATTGATAGCTTTAAAGGTATGCTCTTTTTGTGCACTGTTTACTATTGAAAGGGGAATCAAATATATGATGCTTATGGTGTGACTCTATTAAAATTCAACAAGTTCAGAAGCATACAAGGAATAGAATAAAGACAAAGGATGACCCTTACTTATCCTAAAGATAGACAATGGTATATATGTGCTAGTTGGGGAGAGAATCCAGTCAGTAGATGGAGGATGTGGTAGTGGAAAAATAAAGACACGTTTTGGTTGAACGTTTAGCACTATATTTAACAAAGTGAAATAGTGAAATTGTGTGTTAATAGCCTTGAATAAAATCCAAAAAATATTTTCACGGCTGATGATCTTTTTGCAGCCAGGCAGCGGGCGGACACCGGCTCAGGGAGCCAGGCTAGGAGGCCGCTCAGCGCCGGCTCGGGCCATGCTCGCAGGCCCCCCAGGCTTCGCCTGCGCCCATTCCCGGCCCGCGCCTCAGGACGAGGGGGGGGGGGGGATGGGAGCGGGGGCGGGGGCGGCCAGGAGAAGGGGCTTTGCTAATTGCGGAATCCGGAAGTGAGCTCCTGCAGGACGCGGAGAAGAGTCTGAGAGGAGGTGGAGGGGCTGGCGGAGGAGGGGCGCGAAGCGCCCGGTGCTGTGCTATGGCCCAGTCGGCACTGCAGAACCCCCTGACTCGCCGCCCCTGCACTCATGCGCTCCAGCCCAGCCCCTGAGGCCGGGCTGTCTGGCTCCCTTGGCCCGCTGCCCCGTCCCGCCCCATGGCTTCTCTGGACGACCCTCTGTGAGCAGGTAAAGTGACACCGCGCCCCGCCCTCATCTGGAGCAGAAAGCGCGGGCGGTTAGCTCGCGGGGTTGTCAGGACCCAGCGTCCCGCGACCCCCGGGGCAGCGGGACCACCCCGGACGACGCGCCGCAAACGAGACCACACGGGGTCGGGCTGGGGACTGAGCCAGGCGCGGTGCCCCCCGCCAGCGAGCGCAATGGCCCCCATCGTTTGGCACCCCCACGCGCGGGTGCCGAGGACCCCCTTCCCTCATCCCCTGCCGTGGCCCCGACACTTTTGTTCTGGACTTGAGATCCCAGGTGGAAACTAGTCCCTCAGACCTCCCTGGCAGCAAGGAGCACAGGGAGGGATTCTCGGTTTTTCCACCCTGGCTCTTCCTCTCTCCACATTCACATGCCTTTGGGCGTCTCTTTCCTCTCCTCACTGTCACTTTTATTCAATGGTTTTGTTCTGCTTGTTGACCCGCAGAGCGATTTCATGAATGAATATACAGGATACAAAGTCGGAGCCCACCTGTGAGAGCCCACCTGTGGAGGCCTTTCATTAGAATGGTCTCTGGTTCTAGCCTCAGTTCAGAATACTGCGTGTACCTGAGGACCGAGTCCAGATGTTTCTTTCTTCTCTGACTTGAATTTGAAATCCTAACGTCACTGTGACCTGGGAAGCCGAGGTCCACAGCATCTTCATCTGAAATTCCACTAGAGCTCCCATTTACCTAGTGCCCCGCCTGAGTGTGTTTTCCACTACTGTCAGGGTTCTAGAAGTTCATGCACTGCCCACCACTGACAGTAGGGGCATCTCTCTGTCCAGATTTTCCCTTTACATAAGGAGGTCAGTTACAGGAGATTAGGGCCCACTCTAAGGACCTCGCTGTAATGTGATTGCATTTGTAAGGACTCTAGTTCCAAATAAGGTTACGTTCTGTGGTACTAGAGATAAGGACAGCAGCAAGGTTTCTGGGGGAAATGCAGGTAAGCTCTTAACAGTCCACTCTCTGGCTCCCCAAATTCGTGTCCTTCCCGTGTGCAAAATACCTTCACCCAATGCCCTCCAAAGCACTAATCATCCCAGAATCAACTCAAAATCTGAAATCTCATCTGTCCTCCTCCACTGAAAGACCCTGATCTCACCCAGACCATGGGACCTGAGGACTGCATACAGAAGCCACAGTCTCCTGGTAAAGCTGCCCATCAGGTCCTGATATCACCCTCATTCGTCCCAGCAGCCGAGGGCCTACAGTTCCCAGAGACAGTTTCTAAGAGGAAGTTTGAAGACCACCTCAGAGGTCGTTCTTTGGGAGTGAATAAAGAAGAGGGAAGGGGGTCAGAGACTCCTGCCATTCCCAGGGCACCCAGAACCCAGAGAGTGAGGCCTTGGGTGCTTTCTAGAGACAGATTCAAGGCAATTCTTTGACTTTGGGACTTCAGAATTAACTTAGTTTTCATTGG
Organism: Mustela nivalis; assembly: GCF_964662115.1. Lineage (NCBI taxonomy): Eukaryota > Metazoa > Chordata > Mammalia > Carnivora > Mustelidae > Mustela > Mustela nivalis. Next base: position 32,432 of record NW_028135762.1, on the reverse strand, counting down.
TGATTATTATTTTTGTGTGGGGACCATAGCTTTTCTTTTGACCTATGGCTGTTTTCACTCCCGGTTCTGAAGAAGCCCCTAAATCCTAACCCTGTTGAGGACTCCAAAAGCTCTCAGAGCAGCAGTACTGGGGGACAGTGTGGACACATGGTTTGGTTTCTCCTCTGGCCTGATTCTGCGGCAGCCCCGCTCTGTCCTCCTCAGACTTCAGAGCAATAGCTGAATAAGTGGAGAAAGGACCAGGGGGTCAGGAAGTTGGCCACCGAAGAGTGACTTCTCTGGAGGGTGGCTGAGCTAGCGAGTGAGCATGTTAGTCCAGCTCTGCCTGCAGTCTGGATGGAGCTGAATAGGGGCCAGGGAAGGGGAGGAGGAGCAGAGAGCAGGGAGAAAGGGACCAAAGAGGAGATTCAGAGGAAGGGAAGTAATTGGGAGGAGAGAAGAAACTCTAGAAGACAGGCATGTAAGAAAAGAAAAGGGATGAAGTGGGCATCGGGAAAGGGCACCACCAGGGCAGGAGAGAGGGGAAGGGAAGAGGGAGGGAGGGAGGAAAGGGGAAAGGAAGAAGGGAGGGGTCAGCACGCCAGGGCTCCCTCTGCATCTGAAGAAGAGGTGGCTGCTCCCACTTGTCAAACAGGGTGCTCACTCTTTGGTCCCAGTTTCTGCTCCAAGTGCTACTGGGCTTTGCAGCAAATTAATGACATATATAAAATTATAGGGAAATGACACCTTCCGTTCCATTATGAGTACAGCTTTTAAAATGGTCTCATGAGGCAGGGATTCTAGCCACTGGCTGTGAAAGGCATGAGGCCTGTTAGTGATTCTATTTTTTCCTCTGCAGAATGGGTCTTTCTACATTCCAGGTCCTTTCTACCCCAATAAATAATGCGGCGATTCTCTCAGTGAGTTGTACTTTTGGTTTAAGAAGCCAACTGTCTCTTTTAAGTCCCTTAAAAAAAAAGAGTCCTTTCAAAAAAATCTTTTTTTTTTTAATTTTTTAATGCCATAGGTTTACTCTGATCCTGGAACTTTGTCATTTTGACCTTCTCTGCTGATTAAAATATTCTTCATCATCAGCACCTACTGCTCTCCTCTCCTGGTGGTCTCTCCGGAAGGGGTCTTCTCTAGCTATTCTAGCAGGAGATGGGCACTTCCCCTCTACCCCAGTTGCCGGACCAACCTTACCTATTCTGCAGGGTCAGGTCGACCTGGCTTTTATCTGTTGTTCTCTTCTCAGTGGTTAGTTGTTCATAGATACCGTGCTTTGCTTTTGTCAGGATTTACCCTGGGGTATCAAAACCCTTTTCTTGTGCCACTGAAGCCTAAGAAACAGTCCTGATGAGAGAACCAGGAACTCGAACAGATCATATTTATCCTGAATGTTCCATCCAAAATGAAAAATTCATTTCTGAGGAGCCTCAAGATCTCTGAGAAGGGAAGTTTCACCAACTTTGTCATGTAGGGGCATCAATTCCGATTCTGTGTCAATTTTCCTACTTTCCCAGCTAATAATTCTCTACCTCAGAAAGCCCACTCTCAACCGTTTCCTCTCTCAAAGGCAGTTGCTCTTAGAGTCTGCACATGGCACTTGGGGCCTGCTGGTCTTTGGCTACTGCCCTCCGTACCTTGGGCCTAACAGCTGCGGGGCATCAAGATGAGAACGTCTCTTTTTCTAAGACTTAATATAGTTTGGGGCACATGGTAAGCAATTTTTTTTGATCCAAGGGTTCGACCTTTCTTAATTATTCTAGTACAACAGTTTACTTGTTCTATGATTTGTCGTCCCCCACCCCCATTTTAATATCTCTTAGGTGGCACTCACTTTGCACTTGATGACATATCTTAGTTTAACTGGCAGCATTTCTCTTTCTTAGTCGAACATAAAGTATAGTGCATCTTACCCTTGATGAAAGCTAGGATGCAATTAAATACTCTATTATGGTTACGATTCTGATATCTGAAATCCTCCGGTAGCTCCCTGTGCCCCCACAGTGTAGAACCGCACCTCTTCGGCATAGTATAGAAACCATCTCACCCCCAGTGTTAACCCCGGGGCTCAGCCTCCATCCCCAGGTGATGCTGCCAGATCAGCTGTCGGTTATCATGAACTTGCTGTAGTTTCCCGAATGCACTGTGCTGCCTCCTGGCACTTTGAAACTTGACACACTCATCCTCATTCTTTGCTTTGCCCTTGTCTATCACCTCCCCTGAAAATCTGTTCCTAAGTGGCTTTTCCCATCTCCAATCTACCCTTGGCACTCCTTTATCTCCCTGTGGTAAAGCCTGTCACACTGCACCATGGACATGCCTGTTGTCCCCTTGAGAAGAGAAAAGGGACAGTGAGGGCCCCCCAGCATTTGCAGCTCTAGTGCAGAGCCCCATGCCTGGCTTGTAGGAAATGCCAGATCATGAAGACAAACGGAGATCATCCTCTGGCTAAAACCAGCTCTTCTTTGCCTACCGCAGGATCTGGATCAATAAAGAGCAGCCAGTTATTATTGCTCTTTTTCTAGGGATTTTTACCCATATGTTTCCCAGGTCTTTACTCTTTTTATAGCACTTTAATTCAGGCTTCAATCACTTCCTAGTCAGATCAGGTGAAATCATTTTCCTTCCATTACCCTCGATGTATTTCACTCCTCGTAATTCTTTTTTTAAAGATCTTATTTACCCATTTGACAGACAAATCACAAGTAGGTAGAGAGGCAGGCAGAGATATCAGGGGAAGCAGGCTCCCCGCTGAGCAGAGAGCCCGATGTGGGGCTCCATCCCCAGACCCTAAATCATGACCTGATCCGAAGGCAGAGGCGTAAACCACTGAGCCACGCAGGAGCCCCCATATCTGGTAATTTTTAATCAACGTGGATTTGCTGCATCAAATAGTTCCTTCTTCTTCAAATAGAAATATATAAATATATTGATCAAGTCACTCGCATGTCTTAGGAGAATGTCATACTTTTAGTAGCAAACTTGAAACTTGGCCATTGGTTTTGATTTTTGTTTTGGTTTGATTTGGTTCGGTTTTTGTAATTTTAAAAATCCCTCCAGCCCTTGGCTCTGTCTGACCTGATTGCTTTCAGCTGTTTCTGCAACAATATTGTCCCCACAGCGAAAACTGTCATTGTTTTCAGTGGCGCCACCTAATGAACACTTTGTTAATAAAAAGCTTTTTTTTTTTTTTTTGGCTATGGTAAATGTGGAACCACAATAAGGTATTTCAAAGAGGTGAACCACAGATAAATTTCTCTAAGGGTGGGGTGAGGGTTACTCAAAAAGGTACTTGACAAGGCTTTTAAAGATATCGACAATCATTATAACATAACGTGACTGATTGTTACCGTGCTCTTAACTGGGCAAACACTTGTTGGCCTCCAAGATAGACTAACATAGTTGAGATGGTTCTAGCGGCCTTCTAGCACAGGGACTTATGAGGCAGGGATTCTAGCCACTGGCTGTGCAAGGCATGAGGCTTGTTAGTGATTCAATTTTTTCCTCTGCAGAATTTGATTTTCTACATTCCAGGTCCTATCTACACCAATAATTAATGTGGCGATATCTCAGTGAGTTGTACTTTTGGTTTAAACAGCCAACTCTCTCTTAAAAGGGACTTTTCTCAAGTCTTTTAAAAAAAAGTTCTTTCAAAAAAAATTTTTTTTTTAATTTTATATTTTAATCCCATATGTTTACTCTGATCCTGGAACTTTGTCATTTTGACCTTCCTGCTGATTAAAATATTCTCTCCAATATGCCAGTTATTTGCAGGTACTTGCACTGTAGACATGCTTTACATATTTTTTAAAAAATCCATTCAGGATTCTTAGTGAAAATCCCGGGAATCTGAAAGACTACCATTTGCTATTCATCGAACAGTTACTGTCTCCACTATGTGACAGGGTTTCAGAGAACGTGAGCTCACAAGAGATGTAACCTTTTTTCACTTTCTGCTACCATGTTCATTTCTATGTTACTCAGAGGAGCCTTCTTTGTATAAACATATTATCCAATCTTTTATAAAGCTGAATTTAAATTCTGTCCCTTCATTACCCACAAAGCTTAAAAAGCCAAGCAAATTTTGTTCCATTTTTTAAGAGCCCATAGATGGCACTTTTTTAATGTTGCGTTTTTGAGTTTTCATCACTCTTTATGTTACTTCTACTTCACAGAAAAACAATTGCTAATGACAATGTGAACTTCCTACAAATGTGCAATCAAAATCCCTAAGTACACATTACTGAAGTTCTTCGTTCCCTTTAAACATTATTTCTCTCTTGATATGCATTCTTGTTTTGTATTATATTGCATTATAAAGTTTTTTTTTAACAGACTGCATTTTTTAGAGTAGTTTGGGGATCAAAGTAAAATTCCCTTTCCCCACATACACACAGCCTTCCCCATTATCAACATCCTGTACCACGGTGATAATTTTTCACGCTCACTGACCCTACACTGACACATCATTATCACCCCAAAGTCCACAGTTTACATTAGAGTTTACTCTTGGTGGGGCACCAGGGTGGCTCAGTGGGTTAAGGCTTCTGCCTTCGGCTCAGGTCATAATCTCATGGTCCTGGGATCGAGCCCCAGACCAGACTCTCTGCTTGGCAGGGAGCCTGCTTTCCCCCAACCCCTGCTATCCCCGCCTGCCTCTCTGCCTGCTTTGATGCCTGTCAAATAAATAAATAAAATCTTAAAAAAACCTTTTCTCATAGAGTTCACTCTTGGTATAGTATCTTATGCATTTTACAACTGTTTAGCGATATATATCTAAAATATCATACATATCATACAGAACATTTTCACTGGCCTAACAATCCTCTGTGCTCTGCCTGTTCATCCTCCTCCTCTCCTAACTGCTACAAACCGCTGACCTTTTTACCATTTGCATAGTTCTGCCTTTTCTAGAAGGTCATATAGTTGGAAGCTTGCAACATGAAGCTTTTTCAAATTGACTTCTTTCACTTATTATGACGAATTTTAAGTTTGTTCCATGTCTTTTCATTGCTTGATAGCCATTTCTCTTTATCGCTGAATCATATCCCATTGTTTCAATGGACCACAGTTTATCTATCCATTCTCCTCCTGAAGGACATCTTGGTTACTACCAGCTCTTGACACTTATGGGTAAAGCTGTTACAAACACAGGTTTATATGCAGGATTCTGTGTACACAAAGTTTTCGCTCTTTTGGGTGAGTACCAAGGAGCGTAACTGCTGGATCATATGGTAAAAATATGTTTAGTTTTGTAAGAAACTGCCCAACTGTCTTCCAAAGTGGTAGCACCATTTTGGTGTTCTTACCAGAATGCGTGTACCAGGAAAGAAGTAGCATATTTCTTGAAAGACACAACTATCAAAGCTCCATTGAGAAACCGTAAAGATGGAGAAGGGCTTTGCAAATTATATATCTGATAATGGACATCAACTCTGATTGCTAAAATATGAATAAAAATAAAAAACATTCCTAATAATCAAACAGAGTATCCAATTTTACATGTGAAGAAAATTATTGAAGAGACATGTCACCAAAAGAATATGGATAACTTATAAGCACATGACAAATTTCTCAACATTTAGACATTAAAGAAATACAAATTAAAATCATAATGAGACATCTATTAGAATGGCTAAAATTATAAAGGCTAATTGTACTTCGTCTGAGCTAGATTGAGAAGCAACAAAAAATCTAAACTGTTGTGGGCATGTATCATGATACCACCACTTTGGAAAATAGTTTGAAAATTTTTTTAAATGCAAAATATGTTGCAGTTACACGAATAGCCATTTTACTTAAAGGCATTTAACCAAGAGAAACAAACCCTATGTTCGTACAAGGACTTGTATATGAATTTCATAGCAGCTTTATTTTTAAGAATTGAAAACAGTGGAAATGCTCATCAATGTCCATCAATAGAGCAAAGACAAATTATGATCTATTCATTAAAGAGATTACTATTCAACATCAAAATGAACTATTAACAATTGGAGATTCTCAAAGTAATGGTGCTGAGAAAAGAAAAGCCAGGCAATGAATAGTATATACTGTGTGATTCCATGACTATAAAAAATCTAGAAAATACAAATTTATATATAGTCACAGTCATCAAATATATTGGTGTGATTTTAGTGCCTTCTTCTGTGCTCCCATAGCTTCCTACACTTGGATCTCCGAGCATTTGTTACACCATGTGAAAATATGAACTCTTTTTCTTTATTCTGTCTTACTAGAATAAGAATCCTTGAAATTTTATGGACATTTGAACTCTCAGGTATTAGCAGAAATTCTATCACACAGTAAATTTCCAAATATAAAAGCCAAAGTTTTACAATGACTTCTAAGCTTTTACATGATCTAGCCACTCATTTAACCTCTGTGACCTCTTTCCCTGCTACTCTTCAGTCCCTCACAGTGGCCTCCTTGCTATTCCTCAGATAAACGATCCAACCTTATGGCCTTCAAGATAGCCAATTCCTTTGTCTGGAGTGACCTTATTGCTGATAGTTCTGGGCAAATGCATCACCTTTCCATACCTTTGTTCAATTGTTAGCTTCATTGTAACTACCCTGATCTTCCTATTAAAATTTTTAACTCCCCATCCCCTACCTAGCAACCTTGATTTTTCTCACCCTGATTTAATTTTTCTTTTTCCCCATTGTACTCATCATTTTTGAATGCACTATGCAATTTTTATTAAGGTTTATAGCTTTTAATGGTCTAACCCATTAAAATAAAAGTTCTACAAAGCCAGGTATTTCATTTACCAGTGTAGTCTGAAGTAATATCTGCCATATAATAGACAGTAGACAACTGGTAAATTTCAGAATAAATTAATGTTGAGAGTATACTGAATTTCATAAGTCTTTTCAATATTTTTTTTCCAAAAATAAACTATGTAAAACATACCTTAAATTTACTTTCAAAATATTTTATAGCATATAATGGACAAAATAATACAAAATAAGACAAAAAAAAAGCCAAAATAAGACAAAAGCCTTAAAGAAACAATCATAAAAATAACCATTTCAATCCTACTTAAAAATTGCATAATACCACACTCCTAGATCCTCTCTGAATGCTCTAAAATAACCCTTCAAAAGAAATACATTTTTAAAAATAACAGATTTTTTGGCCAATAATTTAATAAAATAAAAGATTCATTCATCTATGTAGATCATAATAAATGTTTTAAAAACATGAAATTATAACTCTGAAGTGTGCTAAAATAAAACCACCTGCTAAGGGTGAGAGAACAAAAATAAACATCATTTTTCCAAATAAGAGGAATTTATTACCTTTGAATCAAAGCATGTGGATTTGTTCAAACTGTCAATAAAGGAATATGGAAACACAAACCGTAGAAAGTCATATTTTAGATTTCTAAAAGACTTCATAGTGAAGAGTATATATTTTTTAAATGCTACATAATGACAAGATGACAGGTTGTGACAAATAGCATTTTAAAAGCTCTACTCATAATGGAACGGAGGGTGTCATTTCCCTATAATTTTATATATGTCATTAATTTACTATATCTGGATACAACACATTACCAAACAGATGTTCATCAAAGACTAAATCATTTTTAATGGAACATAATAATTTGAACCTACATCTATTAATCATTTTTTTCAATCTAACATTTATAGTCTCGCTAAACAATTTATCAGTTGTCGACAAAATTAAAAAAAATAGGATAAAAAGTCATGTTTGGAAAAGTAGATTTTCTTTGAAATTTGCATTTAAATGAAAATATTTGCTGATATTTTTAAAACTTTAAATGTAATTTTATATATATCTGACCTATCACATGATATAAAATTTTTGGATTAAATATGACATATTTTTTTGATCTTGGTTGAAGGTATTAATAAAGAGCAACTGTTTGTATTATTTGTATTGTGATATCTTAGTTAATAAACATGAATAACTGGTATAAAATATGTTTTTTTAAAAATTTTATTTATTTACTTGACAGAGATCACAGGAAGGCAGAGAGGCAGGCAGAGAGAGAGGAATGGAAGCAGGCTCCCTGCTGAGAAGAGAGCCCACTGTGGGACTCCATCCCAGGAACCTGGAATCATAACCTGAGTCGAAGGCAGAGATTTTAACCCACTGAGCCACCCAGGCACCCTAAAATAAGTTTTTTTTTATATATAGAATTATAGTTCTTGCCAAAATATGGAACTAGCTGGAACTGAATGCCTCCTTCAAAGTCAGGTCTGGAGAAATTAGGCAAGTGTAATATGGAACTATTTCGGATATGAACCAAAAACAAAGAAATGTTGATAAATTCCTTAAAAGACTCAAAGTGGCTCTTGACTGGTGTTTCAAGCTCTATTCCTGGTTTGAGGACAGGTTTTAATAGGCCTGCCACTGTAGAAATCAGCTGGATGTTTAGAGGCTATCAGAACTGTACAAAAACCTTGAAGGGGTAAAGACTTGAAAATTCTTTAGAGAAATTAGCTCCCAAAGGCATTATTCATCCAAACATTTTCCTCCAAACAATTAAGGCTGATGGATGAGGGGCACCTGAGGGGCTCTCTCATCACGTGGGTGGTGGGTTAAGCCTCTGCCTTCATCTCAAGTCATGGTCTCTGGGTCCTGGGATCCAGCCCCACATCGGGCTCTGCTCAAAAGGAAGACTGCTTCCCTCCCTGCTTGCCTGCCTCTCTGCTTACTTGTGATCTCTCTCTCTCTCTCTCTCTCTGTGTCCAATAAATAAATAAAATCTTTAAAAAAAGGCTGATGGATGATAAATTATGAAAACTGCTCCCTCCAAATGATGCTTCTTCATAAGCATTGAAGAATGTAAAATTGTAAGAATTTAAAATTAAAACTTGATCATAGGATTTATGTTACAGAATAACATCAAGTGAAGGCAGTTATTATTAGATCTGAAGTATTTGTGATTCTGAATTCTTGACCTCATTAGTAAATTTATTTTTAATAAATTATTATTTAATATATAATAATATATATAATATATATTATATATAACATATATAATATATATAATAAATTCATTCGTTCATTTATTATTTATTTATTTATTTATTAATATTATTATTATTTATTCATTTATTAACTCAAACACAAGAAAATGAAGGACCTGATTGAAAAATTGGCAAGGACTGGAACAGACACCTCACTGAAGAAGATATTGAGATGGCAATAATGATATGAAAAGATGCTGTGATGATCCACAGCATGCCTAATTAAGGAATTGTAAATTAAAAGAACAATGAGGGGCACTGGATGGCTCAGTGGGTTAAGCTGCTACCTTTGGCTCAGGTCATGATCTCAGGGTCCTGGGATCGAGGTCCACGTTGGGCTCTCTGCTCAGCAGAAGCCTGCTTCCCTTTCTCTCTCTCTCTGACTGCCTCTCCGTCTTCTTGTGATCTCTCTCTGTCAAATAAATGAATAAAATCTTTTAAAAAAAAATAAATAAATAAATAAAACAATGTTATATCACTACACATCTATTAGAATGGCTAAATTCCAAATTACTGACAACATAAAATGCTTTTGACGATGAGGAACAAGAGAAACTCTTATTCATTCTGGTGAGAACACCAAAATGGTGCTACCACTTTGGAAGACAGTTGGGCAGTTTCTTACAAAACTAAACATATTCTTACCATATGATCCAGCAGTTACACTCCTTGGTACTCACCCAAAAGAGCGAAAACTTTGTGTACACAGAATCCTGCATATAAACCTGTGTTTGTAACAGCTTTACCCATAAGTGCCAAGAGCTGGTAGTAACCAAGATGTCCTTCAGGAGGAGAATGGATAGATAAACTGTGGTCCATTGAAACAATGGGATATGATTCAGCGATAAAGAGAAATGGCTATCAAGCAATGAAAAGACATAGAACAATCTTAAAATTCGTCATAATAAGTGAAAGAAGTCAATTTGAAAAAGCTTCATGTTGCAAGCTTCCAACTATATGACCTTCTAGAAAAGGCAGAACTATGCAAATGGTATAAAGGTCAGCGGTTTGTAGCAGTTAGGAGAGGAGGAGGATGAACAGGCAGAGCACAGAGGATTGTTAGGCCAGTGAAAATGTTCTGTATGATATGTATGATATTTTAGATATATATCGCTACACAGTTGTCAAAATGCATAAGATACTATACCTAGAGTGAACTCTATGAGAAAAGGTTTTTTTAAGATTTTATTTATTTATTTGACAGGCATCAAAGCAGGCAGAGAGGCAGGCGGGGAAAGCAGGGGTTGGGGGAAAGCAGGCTCCATGCCAAGAAGAGAGTCTGGTCTGGGGCTCGATCCCAGGACCATGAGATTATGACCAGAGCCGAAGGCAGAATCCTTAACCCACTGAGCCACCCTGGTGCCCCACCAAGAGCAAACTCTAATGTAAACTGTGGACTTTGGGGTGATAATGATGTGTCAGTGTAGGGTCAGTGAGCGTGAAAAATTATCACCGTGGTACAGGATGTTGATAATGGAAAAGGCTGTGTGTATGTGAGGAAAGGGAATTTTACTTTGATCCCCAAACTATTCTAAAAAATGCAGTCTGTTAAAAAAAAACTTTATAATGCAATATAATACAGAACAAGAATGCATATCAAGAGAGAAATAATGTTTAAAGGGAACGAAGAACTTCAGTAATGTGTACCTAGGGATTTTGATTGCACATTTGTAGGAAGTTCACATTGTCATTAGCAATTGTTTTTCTGTGAAGTAGAAGTAACATAAAGAGTGATGAAAACTCAAAAACGCAACATTAAAAAAGTGCCATCTATGGGCTCTTAAAAAATGGAACAAAATTTGCTTGGCTTTTTAAGCTTTGTGGGTAATGAAGGGACAGAATTTAAATTCAGCTTTATAAAAGATTGGATAATATGTTTATACAAAGAAGGCTCCTCTGAGTAACATAGAAATGAACATGGTAGCAGAAAGTGAAAAAAGGTTACATCTCTTGGGAGCTCACGTTCTCTGAAACCCTGTCACATAGTGGAGACAGTAACTGTTCGATGAATAGCAAATGGTAGTCTTTCAGATTCCCGGGATTTTCACTAAGAATCCTGAATGGATTTTTTAAAAAATATGTAAAGCATGTCTACAGTGCAAGTACCTGCAAATAACTGGCATATTGGAGAGAATATTTTAATCAGCAGGAAGGTCAAAATGACAAAGTTCCAGGATCAGAGTAAACATATAAGATTAAAATAAAAAATTAAAAAAAAAGATTTTTTTGAAAGAACTTTTTTTTAAAAGACTTGAGAAAAGTCCCTTTTAAGAGACAGTTGGCTGTTTAAACCAAAAGTACAACTCACTGAGATAATCGCCACATTATTTATTGGGATAGAAAGGACCTGGAATGTAGGAAAACGCATTCTGCAGAGGAAAAAATGGAATCACTAACAGGCCTCATGCCTTGCACAGACAGTGGCTAGAATCCCTGCCTCATGAGACCCTGTGCTAGAAGGCCGCTAGAACCATCTCAACTATGTTAGTCTATCTTGGAGGCCAACCAGTGTTTGCCCAGTTAAGAGCACGGTAACAATCAGTCACGTTATGTTAAAATGATTGTCGATATCTTTAAAAGCCTTGTCAAGTTCCTTTTTGAGTAACCCTCACCCCACCCTTAGAGAAATTTATCTGTGGTTCACCTCTTTGAAATACCTCATTGTGGTTCCACATTTACCATAGCCAAAAAAAAAAAAAAAAAAAGCTTTTTATTAACAAAGTGTTCATTAGGTGGCGCCACTGAAAACAATGACAGTTTTCGCTGTGGGGACAATATTGTTGCAGAAACAGCTGAAAGCAATCAGGTCAGACAGAGCCAAGGGCTGGAGGGATTTTTAAAATTACAAAAACCGAACCAAATCAAACCAAAACAAAAATCAAAACCAATGGCCAAGATTTCAAGTTTGCTACTAAATGTATGACATTCTCCTAAGACATGCGAGTGACTTGATCAATATATTTATATATTTCTATTTGAAGTAGAAGGAACTATTTGATGCAGCAAATCCACGTTGATTAAAAATTACCAGATATGGGGGCTCCTGCGTGGCTCAGTGGTTTACGCCTCTGCCTTCGGATCAGGTCATGATTTAGGGTCCTGGGATGGAGCCCCACATCGGGCTCTCTGCTCAGCGGGGAGCCTCCTTCCCCCCCCCCCATATCTCTGCCTGCCTCTCTACCTACTTGTGATTTGTCTGTCAAATGGGTAAATAAGATCTTTAAAAAAAGAATTACGAGGAGTGAAATACATCGAGGGTAATGGAAGGAAAATGATTTCACCTGATCTGACTAGGAAGTGATTGAAGCCTGAATTAAAGTGCTATAAAAAGAGTAAAGACCTGGGAAATATATGGGGAAAAATCCCTAGAAAAAGAGCCGTAATAACTGGCTGTTCTTTATTGATCCAGATCCTGCGGTAGGCAAAGAAGAGCTGGTTTTAGCCAGAGGATGATCTCCGTTTGTCTTCATGATCTGGCATTTCCTCCAAGCCAGGCATGGGGCTCTGCACTAGAGCTGCAAATGCTGGGGGGCCCTCACTGTCCCTTTTCTCTTCTCAGGGGGACAACAGGCATGTCCATGCTGCAGTGTGACAGGCTTTACCACAGGGAGATAAAGGAGTGCCAAGGGTATTGGAGCAGGGAAAAGCCACTTAGGAACAGATTTTCAGGGGAGGTGATAGACAAGGGCAAAGCAAAGAATGAGGATGAGTGTGTCAAGTTTCAAAGTGCCAGGAGGCAGCACAGTGCATTCGGGAAACTACAGCAAGTTCATGATAACCGACAGCTGATCTGGCAGCATCACCTGGGGATGGAGGCTGAGCCCCGGGGTTAACACTGGGGGTGAGATGGTTTCTATACTATGCCGAAGAGGTGAGGTTCTACACTGTGGGGGCACAGGGAGCTACCGGAGGATTTCAGATATCAGAATCGTAACCATAATAGAGTATTTAATTGCATCCTAGCTTTCATCAAGGGTAAGATGCACTATACTTTATGTTCGACTAAGAAAGAGAAATGCTGTCAGTTAAACTAAGATATGTCATCAAGTGCAAAGTGAGTGCCACCTAAGAGATATTAAAATGGGGGTGGGGGAGGACAAATCATAGAACAAGTAAACTGTGGTACTAGAATAATTAAGAAAGGTCGAACACTTGGATCACAAAAAAGTGATTATTACTTACCATGTGCCCCAAACTATATTAAGTCTTAGAATAAGAGACGTTCTAATCTTGATGCCCCGCAGCTGTTAGGCCCAAGGTACAGAGGGCAGTAGCCAAAGACCAGCAGGCCCCAAGTGCCATGTGCAGACTCTAAGAGCAACTGCCTTTGAGAGAGGAAACGGTTGAGAGTGGGCTTTCTGAGGTAGAGAATTATTAGCTGGGAAAGTAGGAAAATTGACACAGAATCGAAATTGATGCCCCTACATGACAAAGTTGGTGAAACTTCCCTTCTCAGAGATTTTGAGGCTCCTCAGAAATGAATTTTTCATTTTGGATGGAACATTCAGGATAAATATGATCTGTTCGAGTTCCTGGTTCTCTCATCAGGACTGTTTCTTAGGCTTCAGTGGCACAAGAAAAGGGTTTTGATACCCCAGGGTAAATCCTGACAAAAGCAAAGCACGGTATCTATAAAAAACTAACCACTCAGAAGAGAACAACAGATAAACGCCAGGTCGACCGGACCCTGCAGAATAGGTAAGGTTGGTCCGGCAACTGGGGTAGAGGGGAAGTGCCCATCTCCTGCTAGAATAGCTAGAGAAGACCCCTTCCGTAGAGACCACCAGGAGAGGAGAGCATGGGTGCTGATGATGAAGAATATTTTAATCAGCAGAGAAGGTCAAAATGACAAAGTTCCAGGATCAGAGTAAACCTATGGGATTAAAAAATCAAAAAAAAGATTTTTTTGAAAGGACTTTTTTTTTAAAGGGACTTTAGAGAGACAGTTGGCTTCTTAAAACAAAAGTACAACTCACTGAGAGAATCGCCGCATTATTTATTGGGGTAGAAAGGACCTAGAATGTAGAAAGACCCATTCTGCAGAGGAAAAAATAGAATCACTAACAGGCCTCATGCCTTTCACAGCCAGTGGCTAGAATCCCTGCCTCATGAGACCATTTTAAAAGCTGTACTCATAATGGAACGGAAGGTGTCATTTCCCTATAATTTTATATATGTCATTAATTTGCTGCAAAGCCCAGTAGCACTTGGAGCAGAAACTGGGACCAAAGAGTGAGCACCCTGTTTGACAAGGGGGAGGAGCCACCTCTTCTTCAGATGCAGGGGGAGCCCTGGCATGCTGACTCCTCCCTTCTTCCTTTCCCCTTTCCTCCCTCCCTCCCTCTTCCCTTCCCCTCTCTCCTGACCTGGTGGTGCCCTTTCCCAATGCCCACTTCATCCCTTTTCTTTTCTTACATGCCTGTCTTCTAGAGTTTCTTCTCTCCTCCCAATTACTTCCCTTCCTCTGAATCTCCTCTTTGGTCCCTTTCTCCCTGCTCTCTGCTCCTCCTTCCCTTCCCTGGCCCCTGTTCATCTCCATCCAGACTGCAGGCAGAGCTGGAATAACATGCTCACTCACTAGCTCAGCCACCCTCCAGAGAAGTCACTCTTCGGTGGCCACCTTCCTGACCCCCTGGTCCTTTCTCCACTTATTCAGCTATTGCTCTGAAGTCTGAGGAGGACAGAGCGGGGCTGCCGCAGAATCAGGCCAGAGGAGAAACCAAACCATGTGTCCACACTGTCCCCCAGTACTGCTACTCTGAGAGCTTTTGGAGTCCTCAACAGGGTTAGGATTTAGGGGCTTCTTCAGAACCGGGAGTGAAAACAGCCATTGGTCAAAAGAAAAGCTATGGTCCCCACACAAAAATAATAATCACAAATGAAAACTAAGTTAATTCTGAAGTCCCAAAGTCAAAGAATTGCCTTGAATCTGTCACTAGAAAGCACCCAAGGCCTCACTCTCTGGGTTCTGGGTGCCCTGGGAATGGCAGGATTCTCTGACCCCCTTCCCTCTTCATTCACTCCCAAAGAACGTCCTCTGAGGTGGTCTTCAAACTTCCTCTTAGAAACTGTCTCTGGGAACTGTAGGCCCTCGGCTGCTGGGAAAAATGAGGGTGATATCAGGACCTGATGGGCAGCTTTACCAGGAGATTGTGGCTTCTGTATGCAGTCCTCAGGTCCCATGGTCTGGGTGAGTTCAGGGTCTTTCAGTGGAGGAGGACAGATGAGATTTCAATTTTGAGTTGATTCTGGGATGATTAGTGCTTTGGAGGGCATTGGGTGAAGGTATTTTGCACACGGGAAGGACACGAATTTGGGGAGCCAGAGAGTGGACTGTTAAGAGCTTACCTGCATTACCCCCAGAAACCTTGCTGCTGTCCTTATCTCTGGTACCACTGAACGTGACCTTCTTTGGAACTAGAGTTCTTACAAATGCAATCACATTACAGCGAGGTCGTTAGAGTGGACCCTAATCTCCTGTAACTGACCTCCTTATGTAAAGGGAAAATCTGGACAGAGAGATGCCCCTACTGTCAGTGGTGGGCAGTGCATGAACTTCTAGAACCCTGACAGTAGTGTAAAACACACTCAGGTGGGGCACTAGGTAAATGGGAGCTCTAGTGGAATTTCAGATGAAGATGCTGTGGACCTCGGCTTCCCAGGTCACAGTGACGTTAGGATTTCAAATTCAAGTCAGAGAAGAAAGAAACATCTGGACTCGGTCCTCAGGTACACGCAGTATTCTGAACTGAGGCTAGAACCAGAGACCATTCTAATGAAAGGCCTCCACAGGTGGGCTCTCACAGGTGGGCTCCAACTTAGTTTCCTGTATATTCATTCATGAAATCGCTCTGCGGGTCAACATGCAGAACAAAACCATTGAATAAAAGTGACAATGAGGAGAGGAAAGGGACGCCCTAAGGCATGTGAATGTGGAGAGAGGAAGAGCCAGGGTGGAAAAACCGAGAATCCCTCCCTGAGCTCCTTGCTGCCAGGGAGGTCTGAGGGACTAGTTTCCACCTGGGATCTCAAGTCCAGAACAAAAGTGTCTGGGCCACGGCAGGGGATGAGGGAAGGGGGTCCTCGGCACCTGCGCGTGGGGGTGCCAAACGATGGGGGCTATTGCGCTCGCTGGCGGGGGGCACCTCGCCTGGCTCAGTCCGCAGCCCGATTCCGTGTGGTCTCGGGTGGGGCGCGTCGTCCGGGGTGGTCCCGCTGCCCCGGGGGTCGCGGGAGGCTGGGTCCCGACAACCCCGCGAGCTAACCGCCCGCGCTTTCTGCTCCAGATGAGGGCGCGGCGCGGTGTCACTTTACCTGCTCCCAGAGGGTCGTCCGGAGAAGCCATGGGGCGGGGCGGGGCAGCGGGCCAAGGGAGCCAGACAGCCCGGGCTCAGGGGCTGGTCTGGAGCACGGGAGTGCAGGGGCAGCGAGTCAGGGGGTTCTGCAGTGCCCACTGGGCGGTAGCACAGCACAGAGGCTCTTTGCGCCATTCCTCCGCCAGCCCCTCCACCTCCTCTCTGACTCTCCTCCGCGTCCTCCACTAGCTCCCTTCTGGATTCCGCAATTAGCAAAGCCCCTTCTCCCTGCCGCTCCCGCCCTCGCCCCCCTCCCCCTTCGTCCTGAGGCGTGGGCCAGGAATGGGCGCCGGCGAAGCCCAGGGGGCCTGCAAGCATTGCCGGAGCTGGCGCTGAGCGGCCTCCTAGCCTGGCTCCCCGAGCCGGTGTCCGCGCGCTGCCTGGTTGCAAAAAGATCATCAGCCGTGAAAATATTTTTTGGATTTTATTCAAGGCTATTAACACACAATTTCACTATTTCACTTTGTTATATATAGTGATAAACGTTCAACCAAAACGTTGTGTCTTTTTTTTTTTCCACTACCACATCCTCCATCTACTGACTGGATTCTCTCCCCAACTAGCACATATATACCATTGTCTATCTTTAGGATAAGGAAGGGTCATCTTTTGTCTTGATTCTATTCCTCGTATGCTTCTGGACTTTTTGAATTTTAATAGAGTCACACCATAAGCATCACATATTTGATTCCCCTTTCAATAGTAAACAGTGCACAAAAAGAGCATACCTTTAAAGCTATCAATATACTTACTCTGATATATTATTTTTGTATTTTTGTAAATTAAAATAATAAAATTATAGAACAAGAGTTTTGGGTGGTAGGTGTTGTAAGTTTTACTCAAACTGACTTTTGTCAAACTCATTTTTGTCATCATATATGTCAAGTAGTTTTCTCAGGTTTATTTTTAGAATATCCTTGTATAATGAATATTTACACTGATATCTAGTATAAAAATCTTGCAATTTATTTTAGAAACATTAAGATATTGAAAATCAATCTATTTCTTTAATTCATTAAAGCCATTTTTGGCTTGTTTCCAGTACTTTCTTACTGGTTAAAAAATGAATTTGAAGTAGTCTGAATTTCATTATTATATGGCACTTTCCCTTTGATGAATACAAAGATGATATTCTATATTAGCTATCTGAGAAGAATTCATTTTCTTAATTTTATTTATTTGTAAGAGAGAGAGAGCACAAGCAGGGGGAGCAGCAGGGTGAGGGAGAAGCAAACTGCCGGCTAAGCAGGGAATCTGTTGCAGAACTGAGTCCCAGGACCCTAAGATCATGACCTGAGCTAAAGGCTCAGGTGTTTAACTGACTGAGCCACCCAGGTGTCCCAATCTGAGAAGAGTTCTGTATGTTATTCCTATTCATATGAAGTTTAAAGTCTAGGTAATTAACTTAATATTTTAGTGGCTATTACATAGATAGCACTCTGTTCCAGGCAGAGAGTAAGAAAGAAATATTAAATCAACCATATTCTATGCATTCTAAATAAAAATAATTAATCAATCATAATAAATCCTTCTATTTATGGAATATCAACTTATAAACTTTCCTCCATATGAACAATGCCAAATACCAGAATAAAGGGTCATCTAATACAAATAAAGGATAGAATTAAAGAATTCTGCTAAGCCATTTAATTTTGAAAAATGGTGCTATATTGTTGCTGAGTTGTGGTTTTCAGTTACATAATATCTGATATGTGTAGAAGTAACGTGAGTGTTACGTGAGATGAGAAATGATATATAATTAAGATATTTTTTAAAGTACAGATAAATACAAATTTGTAAACATAGCATTATGGAGGAATAAAAATAAATGATAGCTACACACTCTAAAGTGAATAAATCTTGGAAAGTTAATAGAGAAGTAAAACAAGGACAGTGCAAAAGTATGGTACACTTTGATGAAGTTCAAACAAATTCTGTGAAAACATAGATGGACTTAAAGATACTATTATGTATCAAATATTGTAAAAATTAAGCAAGGAAATAGCAAACATAAAATAGCCAAAGCAGGGATGCCTGGGTGGCTCAGTTGGTTAAGCAGCTGCCTTCAGCTCAGGTCATGATCCCAGCGTCCAGGGATCGAGTCCCACATCGGGCTCCTTGCGGAGCCTGCTTCTCCCTCTTACTCTGCCTTCCACTCTGTCTGCCTGTGCTCGCTCTCGATCTCTCTCTCTCTGACAAATAAATAAATAAAATCTTTAAAAAAAATAAAATAAAATAACCAAAGCATACAAACTTGGGTAGATACAATAGGTGTGATCATGTTCTACTTCATAAAGAGATGAGTTAATAGATAAATAGAAGTAACTAGACTTTTTAGAAGTTAATAAAACGTTGCCTGTTATTTCTTAGTAATATAAAATATATGGTTTTCTAACAAAAACGCTTATCTTAAAAATATTTAAAAATAAATGTCAGGCTATTTACTTTTCCACTGAAGGAAAAGCTGGTTGTTGTAGTTGTAGTTGTTTGTTTTAGTCTCCTCCTAGTTTTTATTATTATAATGTGGAATAAGGAATGTTAGATTGAAAAGTGAATTATTTTATAGACTAAAATCATTACTTGATTCACCTCCTGGTACAGCAGATGGAACTCCTGAAAGCATGCCCTTTTGCCTTACAGAAGAGTAACAGTTTTGCTTACTTCTGAAACATGCTTGGTGGTGGCCCTAAATAGTGACACCATAGTAAACATTTTGAATATTTGCAATTAATTTTTATAGTCATAGGGCTCCAAAAGGCACTGCTGGTATCTTAGCAGGTATTTCAATAAAGCTAAAAGTTGCCTGACTGTTTAAAAATATTAACAAGGCACAAAACATGGCAGAAGTATTGTCCTCAGATATTATTTTTTTCCATATGCTCCTGATTCCAGAAATGACAAGTTTTTTTAATTTTTTGTTATAAAAGATTTTATTTATTTATTTGACAGAGATCAGAAGTAGGCAGGGTCAGGCAGAGAGAGAGGAGGAAGCACACTCCCTTCTGAGCTGAGAGCGTGATGTGGGACTGGATCCAAGGAACCTGGGATCATGACCTGAGCCAAAGGCAGAGGCTTTAACCCACTGAGCCACCCAGGCGCTCCCATTGCAAGTAATTTTTTAAAAGACTTTATTTATTTATTTGACAGAGAGAGATTACAAGTAGGCAGAGAGGCAGGCAGAGATAGAGAGGAGGTAGCAGGCTCCCCAATGAGCAGAGAGCCCGATGTGGGGCTCCATCCCAGTACCCTGAGATCATGACCTGAGCTGAAGGCAGCGGCTTAACCCACTGAACCACCCAGGCGCCCGACAAGTTATTTTTGATAGATATATATACAATGTATTTTCCAGTTATAAGAAAAATGGTTCTGCTATTTCTAAGGTTTTTAAAAAATTACATAATTTTTTAAATTAAAATTTTATTTTTTTGTGTTTTACATTTCTTTTCTTTTTTTTAAAGATTTTATTTATTTATTTGACAGACAGAGATCACAAGCAAGTAGAGAGAGAGAGAGAGAGAGAGAAGCAGGCTTCCTGCGGAGCAGAGAGCCCGATGCAGGGCTCGATCCCAGGACCCTGAGATCATGACCCGAGCCAAAGGCAGCAGCCCGAACCACTGAGCCACCCAGGTGCCCCAATGTTTTACTTTTCAATATACTACTTAAAATATAAAACCGATTCCATTTTGTAAGAAGTTTACCATTTAAAAAATGGAAATTTTCTCATTGTGTCTTCCTCTCTCATTGCTTTATTTTGAATAAAAAATTTCACAATAAACATAATGGATGCTTTCCTTTTGATGGTCCCTCTGTTGGTCATATAGGATATGAGCCATGACAATTAGTTTTACAAAATTTATTGATGTTTGTTGATATGTTTTATCATAACTAATTTTCCCTCCCTTATCTAGATTCCCCAGCTTTCAGACAGGTGGACACTTAGATCCTTGAGGTCTCATTTTGCCTAGGGATTTGCAATAGGTTCTTCCAGAGGCACCACTGTGACAACTGATGTCCATGGTCTATCTCCTGCTAAGCTCAAGAGGTCACTGGTTTCCAAGTTTATCTATACAATTAATGTATTCCAGCAAGTTCTTTTTTTTAATATTAACAAACTTATTTTAAAGTTTATATGGAGAAGCAAAGACTCACAATAGTCAACATAGTGTTGAAGGAGAACAAAGACTGAGGACTGCCTTCAAAGTTTACCATAATGATGGGGCACCTGGGTGGCTCAGTGGGTTAAGCCTCTGCCTTCGGCTCAGGTCAGGATCCCAGGGGCCTGGGATCGAGTCCCACATTGGGCTCTCTGCTCAGCAGGGAGCCTGCTTCACCTCATCTCTCTCTCTGTCTGTCTCTCTGCCTATTTGTGATCTCTCTCTCTGTCAAATAAATAAATAAAATCTTTAAAAAAAGTATACCCTAACGATAATTGTAAGCAAGATATTGTAATAACACAGAAAGACTAGATTAAAGGAACGGAATACGTATTATCAATTATATTTTATATTTAATAGAAAAGCAAAAGCATTACAAGAGAGCAAAATACAATCTTTTAAACAAATGGTTCTGGAGAAATGGTGAAGCTAAATGTAAAAATATAAAATAAAAATAAAATAAAATAATAAAATAAAATAAATCCAGACAGATATCATACCCTCTTCACAAAAATTAACTCAGATTGGATTATAAACCTAAACATGAAACATGTAGAAGGTATTATAGAAGAAAATATAAATGTCCTTGGTTTTGGAAATAACTTTAGCTACAAAAGCACAAGCACTGAATTTAAAAATGTCTACCTTGTATAACACAATGCCAAGAGAATGAAAAGGCAAAGCACAGACTATGAGAAAAAATTTGCAAAATACACATCTGGCAAAGGACTGTTAATCAAAAATACACAAAGACCCCTTAAAACTCAACAATGTGGGAAAAACCTGATTAAAAATGAGCCAAAGTCCTTAGCAGATACCTCACAAAAGAAAATATTACAGATGGCAAATAAGCATATAAAAAGATGCTTACATCATATGTCATCAGGAAAATGCAAATAAAACAAAATAGAGAAAGCAGACATACCCAGAATCCAGAACATTGACAACAGACCACAAAATGTTGGTGAGGATGTGGAGCAACAGGAATGTTCTTCCATGCCTATTGAAAATAAAGAATGGAAAACAACTTGGCAGTTTCTTACAAAACTAAACATATTCTTGCCAGATGATTCAGCAGTAGCAGTTCTTGGTATTTATCCAAAGAAGATGAAATCTATACCCACAAAGATGTCTATAGTAGTTTTATTCATTACTGACAAAAGCTTGGAAGCAACCAAGATATCCTTCTATAGGTGAAAGGTCAAATAAAGTGTAGTACATGCAAACAATGGAATATTATTTAATGCTAGAGAAATGAATTACCAAGCCATGAAAAGATATGGATATAAATATTTAATAAATATCTGATCTTAGGCTTCTACCAGTCTATCAATAGGATTAGTATATTTTAACAGTGAATGCTCAGCATTCACGAATTTACCTAATAAAATATTTTGGGTTCAATATTTTAAATACTTCAACCTCTATGATTATATTCCTAATAATTTTGAATTGGGGTAAATAAACCTTAATTTTTTGTAACTTGTTTCTTTTTTTTTTTAAGATTTTATTTATTTATTTGACAGAGAGAGATCACAAGTAGGCAGAGAGGCAGGCAGAGAGAGAGAGAGAGAGAAGCAGGCTCCCTGCTGAGCAGAGAGCCGGATGCGGGGCTCGATCCCGGGACCCTGAGATCATGACCTGAGCCGAAGGCAGAGGCTTAACCCACTGAGCCACCCAGGCGCCCCTGTAACTTGTTTCTTATTGCAAAAGAGCTCAATGAAATTTTAGAAAATAAAAATTTACAAAAAAATTAAGTTTACTATTCCCAAATAATTTAAAAATTTACCTTATATTCAAATACATATATTTTTCTAAATTGATTTATATGCTACTAAAACCAAAAACTTTTAGTTATACTAGTTGTCATATCATGCAATCAATTGCAGAAAGCCTTCTAGCGATGAATTGTCTTAAATAGAGTTAAGATGGGTGTTATTACAATGCAAGATGGAAACAAAGATAGTATAACAATTGAGTGTTACATAACTTTTCTGGTTTGATCAAATTACTAATCTACAAAAGGTTTTTATCGGTGACAGACTGATTTTAGTGCCTTCTTCTGTGCTCCCATAGCTTCCTACACTTGGATCTCCGAGCATTTGTTACACCATGTGAAAATATGAACTCTTTTTCTTTATTCTGTCTTACTAGAATAAGAATCCTTGAAATTTTATGGACATTTGAACTCTCAGTTATTAGCAGAAATTCTATCACACAGTAAGTTTCCAAATATAAAAGCCAAAGTTTTACAATGACTTCTAAGCTTTTACATGATCTAGCCACTCATTTAACCTCTGTGACCTCTTTCCCTGCTACTCTTCAGTCCCTCACAGTGGCCTCCTTGCTATTCCTCAGATATGCCAGGCACGATCCAACCTTATGGCCTTCAAGATAGCCAATTCCTTTGTCTGGAGTGACCTTATTGCTGATAGTTCTGGGCAAATGCATCACCTTTCCATACCTTTGTTCAATTGTTAGCTTCATTGTAACTACCCTGATCTTCCTATTAAAATTCTTAACTCCCCATCCCCTGCCTAGCAACCTTGATTTTTCTCAACCTGATTTAATTTTTCTTTTTCCCCATTGTACTCATCATTTTTGAATGCACTATGCAATTTTTATTAATGTTTATAGCTGTTAATTGTCTAACCCATTAAAATAAAAGTTCTACAAAGCCAAGTATTTCATTTACCAGTGTAGCCTGAAGTAATATCTGCCATATAATAGACAGTAGACAACTAGTAAATTTTAGAATAAATTAATGTTGAGAGTATACTGAATTTCATAAGTCATTTCAATATTTTTTTCCAAAAAATAAACTATGAAAAACATACCTTAAATTTACTTTCAAAATATTTTATAGCATATAATGGACAATATACATAAGCCTTAAAGAAACAATCATATAAATAACCATTTTATACCTACTTAAAAATTGTATAATACCACACTCCTAGATCCTCTCTGAATGCTCTAAAATAACACTTCAAAGGAAATACACTTTTAAAAATTACAGATTTTTTGGCAAATAATTTAATAAAATAAAAGTTTCATTCATCTATATAGATCATAATAAATGTTTTTAATAAGCATGAAATTATAACTCTGAAGTGTGGTAAAAATAAACCACCTGCTAAGGGTGAGAGAACAAAAATAAACATCATTTTTCCAAATAAGAGGAATTTATTACCTTTGAATCAAAGCATGTGGATTTGTTCAAACTGGCAATAAAGG
Source organism: Mustela nivalis (assembly GCF_964662115.1). NCBI lineage: Eukaryota > Metazoa > Chordata > Mammalia > Carnivora > Mustelidae > Mustela > Mustela nivalis. Next base: position 8,699 of record NW_028135762.1, on the reverse strand, counting down.
AATATGGAAACACAAACCATAGAATGTCATATTTTAGATTTCTAAAATACTTCATAGTGAAGAGTATACATTTTTTAAATGCTACATTATGCTACATAATGACAAGATGACAGGTTGTGACAAATAGCATTTAAAAAGCTCTACTCATAATGGAACGGAAGGTGTCATTTCCCTATAATTTTATATATGTCATTAATTTACTGTATCTGGATACAACATATTACCAAACAGATGTTCATCCAAGACTAAATTATTTTTAATGGAACATAATATTTTGAACCTACATATATTAATCATTTTTCGATCTAACATTTATAGTCTTGCTAAATAATTTATCCGTTGTCGACAAAAAAAAATACGATAAAAAGTCGTGTTTGGAAAAGTAGATTTTCTTTGAAATTTGCATTTAAATAAAAATATTTGCTGATATTTTTAAAACTTTAAATGTAATTTTATATATATCTGACCTATCAGATGGTATAAAATTTTTTGAGAAAATATGACATATTTTTTTGATCTCGGTTGAAGGTATTAATAAAGAGCAACTGTTTGTATTATTTGTATTGTGATATCTTATTTCATAAACATGAATAACTGGTATAAAATATGTTTTTTTAAAAATTTTATTTATTTACTTGACAGAGATCACAGGAAGGCAGAGAGGCAGGCAGAGAGAGAGGAATGGAAGCAGGCTCCCTGCTGAGAAGAGAGCCCACTGTGGGACTCAATCCCAGGAACCTGGAATCATAACCTGAGCCGAAGGCAGAGATTTTAACCCACTGAGCCACCCAGGTGCTCTAAAATATGTTCTTTTTTTATATAGAATTATAGTTCTTGCCAAAATATGGAACTAGCTGGAACTGAATGCCTCCTTCAAAGTCAGCTCTGGAGAAATTAGGCAAGTGTAATATGGAACTATTTCAGATATGAACCAAAAACAAAGAAATGTTGATAAATTCCTTAAAAGACTCAAAGTTGCACTTGACTGGTATGTTTCAAGCTCTATTCCTGGTTTGAGGACAGGTTTTAATAGGCCTGCCACTGTAGAAATCAGCTGGATGTTTAGAGGCTATCAGAACTGTACAAAAACCTTGAAGGGGTAAAGACTTGAAAATTCTTTAGAGAGATTAGCTCCCTAAGGCATTATTCATCCAAACATTTTCCTCCAAACAATTAAGGCTGATGGATGAGGGGCACCTGAGGGGCTCTCTCATCACGTGGGTGGTGGGTTAAGCCTCTGCCTTCATCTCAAGTCATGGTCTCTGGGTCCTGGGATCCAGCCCTACATCGGGCTCTGCTCAAAAGGAAGACTCCTTCCCTCCCTGCTTGCCTGCCTCTCTGCTTACTTGTAGTCTCTCTCTCTGTCTCTCTGTGTCCAATAAATAAATAAAATCTTATAAAAAGGCTGATGGATGATAAATTATGAAAACTGCTCCCTCCAAATGATACTTCTTCATAAGGATTTAAGAATTTAAAATTGTAAGAATTTAAAATTAAAACTTGATCGTAGGATTTATGTTACAGAATAACATTAACTGAAGGCAGTTATTATTAGATCTGAAGTATTTGTGATTCTGAATTCTTGGCCTCATTAGTAAATTTATTTTTAAATTCTCTCATGGAGTGGTGATTGGCCTTCAGTCTTTCATTGATGTACATCATTGGGTCAAATGAGATGTGTGTGCCCAGAACTATGTATACTCTTCTTTGTATTTCACTGGAGATGGCATTTCTGATTTTTTTTAAAGATTTTATTTATTTATTTGACAGAGAGAGAGCACAAGTAGACAGAGAGACAGGCAGAGAGAGAGAGAGAGAGGAAAGCAGGCTCTCCACTCAGCAGAGAGCCCGATGCGGGACTTGATCCCAGGACCCTGAGATCATGACCTGAGCCGAAGGCAGCAGCTTAACCCACTGAGCCACCCAGGCGCCCCCTGAGTTTTGTTCAATTGAATTTGGACAGATGTTTTAATAGTCACTTCTAGAGTTGGCCCTGGAGAATATCTTCCTTTTTTTTTTTCTCTTCCCGATTCTCTGAAAAACCCTGACTAATTCACATTATCACAGTGATATCACAATTCAAGTTTTTCCAAACACTATAGCTGCAAAATAGAAGGAAGCTACTCAGAATGTAATGCTATTGTGAATGATTGAGAAAGAAAACATTATTATAGTTTAGCTACCAGGTTTCAATGTATTTTATTGTTGCTTAGAAAATCTTAGCATACCCAGACTTTACAGAGATTTGATGATCCTAAGAGGAGCTGAACTCATGGACCAAAATAACTATGCACATAAAAAGTACAATTACTTACCTAAAAAAGATGATGTGGTTAACTTTATATGGCAATCCAAGTGTTATTGGAACAGGAATTTAAAAAATAGCTTAGGTGCACCTAGGTGGCTCAGTGGAATAAGCCACTGCCTTCGGTTCAAGTCATGATCTCAGGGTCCTGGGATCAAGCCCCACATCAGGCTTTCTCCTCAGCAGGTAGCCTGCTTCCCTTCCTCTCTCTCTGACCGCCTCTCTGCCTACTTGTGATTTCTCACTGTCAAATATATAAATAAAATATTTTAAAAAATAGCTTATAAGTATATGATAAAATAATGATATACATATACAAAGAAAAGAAAGATACTATACTGTGAATATAAATTAAGTGAAAATTGTTGAACTAAAGAATACAATAAATGGAGACTAAGATGAATATAGCTGTAAAATGAATAAGTGTGTTGGGAAAAACAAACAAACAAACAAATTAATGACTTTCGCCCAAATGCAGCAAAACAGAAAAAAAAATAAAGAAAATATTTAAATAAGTACTGAGATAAATTTTGGAGAATTAAAGAAAGATAAAAGATACCAGACTTAAAATGATGCCAAACATGAGAAATCAGAAACAAAACAAACCAAAAACCACACACGCAAAAAACCACTCATATAGGGCGCCTGGGTGGCTCAGTGGGTTAAGCCGCTGCCTTCGGCTCACGTCATGATCAGGGTCCTGGGATCGAGTCCCACATGGGGTTCTCTGCTCGGTGGGGAGCCTGCTTCCTCCTCTCTCTCTCTCTGCCTGCCTCTCCAACTACTTGTGATTTCTCTCTGTCAAATAAATAAATAAAATCTTTAAAAAAAACACTCATATATATTATGGTGAGTTTTAAGAATATCAAAAACAGAGAAGAGCATAAATGATGCCCAAGAGAAGAACAGATCACCTAAAATGTACAAGAATAATACTGACAGCAGAATTCTCAATAGTACTAGCATATAAAGGAGACAGCTGGGTGTTTGTATAGATGGAAAAGATATTTGAAACTAGATATTATACATCAAGCCAAATTCTTGATTAAATTTGAGAGCACAGTAAAAATACAATGAAGCATGTTAGGTCTTAGAACATTTATCACACAGAGACACACATTTTAGAAAACTTCCTTGGAGGACAGCTCAATTTAGATAGAGAAAACAGAATTATGTACTCAAAGGCACATTTTGAAGGAAGGATTGAATATAGTCTGCACTGCAAATATTCTTTAATCGTATGTTCTGAATTTCCTAAATTTAAGAAGTATTTGTTCAAATATTTATCTTTAAATAAACCCTAGGAGACTTTTTCTTGGATTCTGGAAAATCAGTCCATTTGGATACAAATCTTTTTGTCACTGATGGAAATTTTGATAGCCCTTAACTGTGGAATGTCTAATGTATTGTTACAGCAATTGTGATTTGCCAATACATGGGTGATGTGTGTGTGTTGTGCGTGTTTATTTTTATTTTTGATGGTTTTACTCTTCTATGAGATTTTTATGTAGACATAATTTTAATAAATTATGATTTGTTGAAATTTATCTGAGGTTATATATAATAAAATGAAATTTGTGTGAACTGAAGAAGTGCATCTCCATTTTTTTTTTTAAGAGTAGACTGGTCTTTAAAAATTGTCCAAAGAAGTACATTATATTCATTATTAAATTTGATAATATACAATAAAGTATTTATGGTCATATGGAACCATATCAAATTCTACTATTAATTCATATTAATAATTACCATAAGAGGAAAAAGGGATATTTTTCAAAATGAAAATTAGTGTATTTTTCAAAATATGATATAGTGTTATTCACTGAACAGAGGGAACAAATGTCAAAGTTTAACACAGTTTACAGAATGTTTTAACATAAATTGAAATTTAAATCTGACCAAATTTCACAGTTCTAAGTAAAATGATAGCATTTTAAATCCTTGAAAAGTGGTAAGTGACCCAAAACATTGCTTAGAAAAACAAATTTAACACTACACTAGTCTGAGATGGTTAAGTTATGGTACAGCTTGCCATTGTGTATCATCAAATGGTATATTTTTTTCTTTTGGTCTTGTCATTATATTTTATTTTAGCCATTCTGATAAGTGTGTAGTGATATCTCAGTGTCATTTTAATTGCATTTCCTTGATGTCTAATTATGTCAAATTATATTATTTTGATGTTTAATGTTCTGAGCTTTCTCAGTTCAAGACCATGAAGCCACTTAGGAAAAATACAGTTGCAGATGCACTCATAGACCAACTCTTATTTAGAAATAAGAACAAACATTACTACCCATTCCAACAAAAAATAGATTTGTTATGCAGTAGGGATTTTATAAATTACCTGACACAAGTTATATAGTAAGATGAAATGGGACAGGTGGCTTCTTGCAGCTATATACAACATCAATTGAATTTCAATTTTCAGTATAATTTTTCCAAGGTATACACAGAATATATATTTAATGTAAATTGTGAACATTTTAAACTCTGTATATGGAAATTAATCAATTTTAAGTTTATACCAATCAAAATTAACGGAAGTTTATTTTAAATTAGTTAGCTTTCTCTATATTGCAAGACAGAATAATCAAGAATTGGTAAGAAAAAAATAATCTCTGTAAAATTACTGGGGGTGCATTATAAAGTGTTCGGTAAACGATCAAACTCACAATTTGGATTGAATGGCCAGTGACTTAAAATCTGGAACTCATTGTCAATTTTTTTTTTCTTCATTGTGTCTTAAATGTGGAACAACAATGAGGTATTTCAAAGAGGTGAACCACAGATAAATTTCTCTAAGGGTGTGATGAGGGTTACTCAAAAAGGAACTTGACAAGGCTTTTAAAGATATCGACAATCATTATAACATAACGTGACTGATTGTTACCGTGCTCTTAACTGGGCAAACAATTGTTGGCTTCCAAGAAAGACTAACATAGTTGAGATTGTTGTAGCTGCCTTCTAGCACAGGGTCTCATGAAACAGGGATTCTAGCCACTGGCTGTGCAAGGCATGAGGCCTGTTAGTGATTCTATTTTTTCCTCTGCAGAATGGGTCTTTCTATATTCCAGGTCCTTTCTACCCCAATAAATAATGCGGCGATTCTCTCAGTCAGTTGTACTTTTGGTTTAAACAGCCAACTGTCTCTTAAAAGGGACTTTTTTTAAAGTCCTTTAAAAAAAAAGTTCTTTCAAAAAATCTTTTTTTTTATTTTATATTTTAATCCCATATGTTTACTCTGATCCTGGAACTTTGTCATTTTGACCTTCTCTGCTGATTAAAATATTCTCTCCAAAATGTCAGTTATTTGCAGGTACTTGCACTGTAGACATTCTTTACATATTTTTTAAAAAATCCATTCAGGATTCTTAGTGAAAATCCCGGGAATCTGAAAGACTACCATTTGCTATTCATCGAACAGTTACTGTCTCCACTATGTGACAGGGTTTCAGAGAACGTGAGCTCAAAAGAGATGTAACCTTTTTTCCACATTCTGCTACCATGATCATTTCTATGTTACTCAGTGGAGCCTTCTTTGTAGAAACATATTATCCAATCTTTTATAAAGCTGAATTTAAATTCTGTCCCTTCATTCCCCACAAAGCTTAAAAAGCCAAGCAAATTTTGTTCCATTTTTTAAGTACCCATAGATGGCACTTTTTTAATGTTGCGTTTTTGAGTTTTGAACACTCTTTATGTTACTTCTACTTCACAGATAAACAATTCCTAATGACAATGTGAACTTCCTACAAATGTGCAATCAAAATCCCTAGGTACACATTACTGAAGTTCTTCGTTCCCTTTAAACATTATTTCTCTCTTGATATGCATTCTTGTTTTGTATTATATTGCATTATAAAGTTTTTTTTAACAGACTGCATTTTTTAGAGTAGTTTGGGGATCAAAGTAAAATTCCCTTTCCCCACATACACACAGCCTTCCCCATTATCAACATCCTGTACCACGGTGATAATTTTTCACGCTCACTGACCCTACACTGACACATCATTATCACCCCAAAGTCCACAGTTTACATTAGAGTTCACTCTTGGTGGGGCACCAGGGTGGCTCAGTGAGTTAAGGCTTCTGCCTTTGGCTCAGGTCATAATCTCATGGTCCTGGGTTGGAGCCCCAGAACAGACTCTCTGCTTGGCAGGGAGCCTGCTTTCCCCCAGCCCCTGCTTTCCCTGCCTGCCTCTCTGCCTGCTATGGTGCCTGTCAAATAGATAAATAAAATCTTAAAAAAATCTTTTCTCATAGAGTTTACTCTTGGTATAGTATCTTATGCATTTTGACAACTGTGTAGCGATATATATCTAAAATATCATACATATCATACAGAACATTTTCACTGGCCTAACAATCCTCTGTGCTCTGCCTGTTCATCCTCCTCCTCTCCTAACTGCTACAAACCGCTGACCTTTATACCATTTGCATAGTTCTGCCTTTTCTAGAAGGCCATATAGTTGGAACCTTGCAACATGAAGCTTTTTCAAATTGACTTCTTTCACTTATTATGACGAATTTTAAGTTTGTTCCATGTCTTTTCATTGCTTGGTAGCCATTTCTCTTTATTGCTGAATCATATCCCATTGTTCAATGGACCACAGTTTATCTATCCATTCTCCTCCTGAAGGACATCTTGGTTACTTCCAACTCTTGGCACTTATGGGTAAAGCTGTTACAAACACAGGTTTATATGCAGGATTCTGTGTACACAAAGTTTTTGCTCTTTTGGGTGAGTACCAAGGAGCACGATTGCAGGATCATATGGTAAGAATATGTTTAGTTTTGTAAGAAACTGCCCAACTGTCTTCCAAAGTGGTAGCACCATTTTGGTGTTCTCACCAGAATGAATAAGAGTTTCTCTTGTTCCTCATCGTCAAAAGCATTTTATGTTGTCAGTATTTTGGATTTTAGTCATTCTAATAGATGTGTAGTGATATACCATTGTTTTATTTATTTATTTTTAAAAAAGATTTTATTTATTTATTTGACAGAGAGAGATGACAAGAAGACGGAAAGGCAGTCAGAGAGAGAGAGAAAGGGAAGCAAGCTTCTGCTGAGCAGAGAGCCCAACGTGGACCTCGATCCCAGGACGCTGACATCATGACCTGAGCCAAAGGCAGCATCTTAACCCACTGAGCCATCCAGGCGCCCCTCTTTGTTCTTTTAATTTACAATTCCTTAAATAGACATCTGTGGATCATCACAGCATCTTTTCATATCATTATTGCCATCTATATATCTTCTTCAGTGAGGTGTCTGTTCCAGCCTTGCCAATTTTTCAATCAGGTCATTCATTTTATTGTGTTTGAGTTAATAAATAAATAAATACATAATAATAAATGAATAAATAATAAATAAATAATAAATACATGAATGAATTTATTATATATGTTATATATGTTATATATAGTATATCTTATATATTATTATATATTAAATAATAATTTATTAAAAATAAATTTACTAATGAGGTCAAGAATTCAGAATCACAAATACTTCAGAATTAATAATAACTGCCTTCACATGATGTTATTCTATAAGATAAATACTACAATCAAGTTTCAATTTTAAATTCTTACAATTTTAATTTCTTAAATGCTTATGAAGAAGCATCATTTGGAGGGATCAGTTTTCATAATTTATCATCCATCAGCCTTTTTATAAGATTTTATTTATTTATTGGACACAGAACGAGAGAGAGAGAGAGAGAGATCACAAGTAAGCAGAGAGGCAGGCAAGCAGGGAGGGAAGCAGTCTTCCTTTTGAGCAGAGCCCGATGTGGGGCTGGATCCCAAGACCCAGAGACCATGACTTGAGATGAAGGCAGAGGCTTAACCCACCACCCATGTGATGAGAGAGCCCCTCAGGTGCCCCTCATCCATCAGCCTTAATTGTTTGGAGGAAAATGTTTGGATGAATAATGCCTTAGGGAGCTAATCTCTCTAAAGAATTTTCAAGTCTTTACCCCTTCAAGGTTTTTGTACAGTTCTGATAGCCTCTAAACATCCAGCTGATTTCTACAGTGGCAGGCCTATTAAAACCTGTCCTCAAACCAGGAATAGAGCTTGAAACATACCAGTCAAGAGCAACTTTGAGTCTTTTAAGGAATTTATCAACATTTCTTTGTTTTTGGTTCATATCCAAAATAGTTCCATATTACACTTGCCTAATTTCTCCAGAGCTGACTTTGAAGGAGGCATTCAGTTCCAGCTAGTTCCATATTTTGGCAAGAACTATAATTCTATATATTAAAAAAAAACATATTGTAGAGCGCCTGGGTAGCTCAGTGGGTTAAAATCTCTTCCTTCGGCTCAGGTTATGATTCCAGGTTCCTGGGATTGAGTCCCACAGTGGGCTCTCTCCTCTGCAGGGAGCCTGC